>NC_041382.1:564765602-564855990 GCF_002162155.2 Triticum dicoccoides | reverse complement strand
CGGTGGACTCGGGCGTTGCGAGCGCTCGGGGCTCGGCTTGCTCGATGGAGTGGACAGCGGCGGAGCTCCTAGACACGATGAGAGGACGCACGGGTGGCGGGGAGCACGGCTACGACGAAGGCACGGCGATGGTGGCGTCGGCCATGGCGGGGGAGCGCGAGGGGGAGGAGCTGGAGAGGAGAGGGGGTGTCTGGGGGGTTCGGGGGAGCGAGAGAGGCTGATCCACGACGTCACCGGGCGCGGGGAGCGGCGAGGCGGCGAGCAGGTGCGTGGCGCGCGCTGTGGTCGCCGTCGGGCACCTGCCTGCCTGCCTGGCCGGCAAGCAGCTCGCTGGAGCGGCGCTGGGCTGGGCCGGCAGGTGGGCCGGGTGCTGGGCGCCAGGTAAGTTTTTCCATTTCTTTCTGTTTTCTATTTTTTTTAATACTTCTGCAACTTTGTTGAATTAAATAAAATACTTAGGCAACTCCTAAAATCACCAAACTACTCCTGGTCCATAGTTGGATTATTTCCAACATGAACATTTTAGTTTGGAGATATTTGAGCATTTAAATATTTTATATAATTTTAAATGCCCAAATTCAAATATTTATAATTTAATTCAAAAACCCTAAGATGGCCTAGGAAAATGTGCATCACTTTTGGCAGAGGTTCTGAACCAAGACAAAAATGATGGGCATTTTAGAAGGGCATTTCAGGTTCATTGAAAAAGTTTTTAGTAAACCCTAGTTGGTTTCAGAGGGGACTGGGGGTTCTGTCATCCCCATTTCAGGTTTCTGGTGAAAGAATAAACATGATGCAACACTCTAATGCATGACTAGCTAGGGTGTGACAAGAGATCAATTATTTCTATAAAATATAACCACCATCATGCTCTAAAAGATATAAGCAAAGTACTAGAGCAAAAATTATCCAACTCAAAAGATATAAGCACATAGAGTATTCTAATAAATTCCAATTCATGTGTGTCTCTCCCCAAAGGTGTCTACAGCAAGGATGATTGTCGTAAACTAAAAAGCAAAGACTCAAATCATACAAGACGCTCCAAGCAAAACACATATCATGTGGCGAATAAAAATATAGCTCCAAGTAAAGTTACCAATGGACGAAGACGAAAGAGGGGATGCCTTCCGGGGCATCCCCAAGCTTAGGCTTTTGGTTGACCTTGAATTTTACCTTGGGGTGCCTTGGGCATCCCCAAGCTTAGGCTATTGCCACTCCTTGTTCCATAATCCATCAAATCTTTACCCAAAACTTGAAAACTTCACAACACAAAACTTAAAAGAAAATCTCGTGAGCTCCGTTAGTAAAAGAAAACACACCACCACTTCAAGGTACTATAATGAACTCATTCTTTATTTATATTGGTGTTAAACCTACTGTATTCCAACTTTTCTATGGTTCATAAACTCTATTACTAGCCATAGATTCATCAAAATAAGCAAACAACACACGAAAAACAGAATTTGTCAAAAAACAGAACAGTCTGTAGTAATCTGTAGGTTTCTAATACTTCTGGAACCCCAAAAATTCTAAAATAAATTGCTGGACGTGAGTAATTTATCTATTAATCATCTGCAAAAATAATTAACTAAATATCACCCTCCAATAAAAAAATGCAGCAAATCTCGTGAGCGCTAAAGTTTTTGTTTTTTACAGCAAGATCGCAAAGACTTTCCCCAAGTCTTCGCAAAGGTTCTACTTGGCAAAAACACTAATTAAAAGCATAAAACCACATCTAAACAGAGGCTAGACGAATTATTTATTACTAAACAGAATCAAAAAGCAATAAACAAAAATAAAATTGGGTTGCCTCCCAACAAGCGCTATCGTTTAACGCCCCTAGCTAGGCATAAAAGCAAAGATAGATCTAGGTATTATCATATTTGGTATGCAATCCATAAGTGGACCTCATAATAGATTCATAAGGTAATTTAATTTTCTTTCTAGGAGAGTGTTCCATGCCCTTCCTTAACGGAAATTGGAATCTAATATTCCCTTCCTTCATATCAATAATTGCACCAATCGTTCTAAGGAAAGGTCTACCAAGAATAATAGGACATGTAGGATTGCAATCTATATCAAGGACAATGAAATCTACGGGCACATAATTCCTGTTTGCAACAATAAGAACATCATTAATTCTTCCCATAGGTTTCTTAATGGTGGAATCCGCAAGATGCAAGTTTAAAGAACAATCATCAAATTCATGGAAACCTAGCAAATCACACAAAGTTTTAGGGATCGTGGAAACACTAGCACCCAAATCACATAAAGCAAAGCATTCATGATCTTTAATCTTAATTTTAGTAGTAGGTTCCCACTCATCATGAAGTTTTCTAGGGATAGAAACTTCCAATTCAAGCTTTTCTTTATAAGATTGCATTAAAGCATCAACGATATGTTTAGTAAAAGCTTTATTTTGACTATAAACATGCGGAGAATTTAGCACGGATTGCAACAAGGAAATACAATCTATCAAAGAGCAATTATCATAATTAAATTCCTTGAAATCCAAGATAGTGGGTTCATTGCTATTTAAAGTCTTGACCTCCTCCATCCCACTTTTATCAATTTTTGCATCAAGATCTAAAAACTTCGAATCATTGGGACGCCTTCTAACTAAAGTTGACTCATCTCCAGTCCCATAATTATCAATATTAATATTTCAAATCAAATATTTAATAGGGGACACATCAATAACTTTTATATCTTCATCTTTATTATCATGGAAACTAGAAGAACACGCTTTCACAAAGCAATCTTTTTTAGCACGCATCCTAGCGGTTCTTTCTTTGCACTCATCAATGGAAATTCTCATAGCTTTGATAGACTCATTGATATCATGCTTAGGTGGAGTAGATCTAAGTTTCAAAGAATCAACATCAAGAGAAATTCTATCCACGTTCCTAGCCAACTCATCAATCTTAGACAATTTTTCTTCAATCAAAGCATTGAAACTCTTTTGCGAACTAATAAATTATTTAATATTAGATTCAAAATAAGAGGGCATATTATTATAATTTCCATAAGAATTGTTGTAGGAATTACCATAATTATTAGAGGAATTACTAGGAAACGTCCTAGGATTAAAATTACCTCTATATGTGTTATTACCAAAATTGTTCCTACCAACAAAATTCACATCCATAGATTCATTATTATTCTCAATCAAAGTGGACAAAGGCATATCATTAGGATCATAAGAAACACTTTTATTAGCAAACAATTTCATAAGTTCATCCATCTTTCCACTCAAAACATTGATTTCTTCTATAGCATGCACCTTTTTATTAGTAGATCTTTCAGTATGCCATTGAGAATAATTAACCATAATATTATCTAGGAGTTTAGTAGCTTCTCCTAAAGTGATTTCCATAAAAGTGCCTCCCACGGTTGAATCTAAAAGATTTCTAGAAGCAAAGTTCAATCCGGCATAAAAATTTTGTATAATCATCCAAAGATTCAAACCATGTGTAGGGCAATTGTGTATAATTAATTTCATTCTTTCCCAATCCTGTGCAACATGTTCATGATCAAGTTGCTTAAAACTCATAATATCGTTTCTAAGAGTGATGATCTTAGCGGGAGGAAAATACTTAGAGATAAAAGCATCTTTGCACTTATTCCATGAATCAATACTATTTTAGGCAAAGACGAAAACCAAGTTTTAGCACGAACTCTAAGGGAAAACGAGAATAGCTTAAGTTTAACAATATCATTATCAACATCTTTCTTCTTTTGCATATCACACAAATCAACAAAGTTGTTTAGATGGGTAGCGGCATCTTCACTAGGAAGGCCGGAAAACGGATATTTCATGACAAGATTCAGCAAGGAAGCATTAATTTCGCAAGATTCGGCATCGGTAAGAGGAGCAATCGGAGTGCTAATAAAATCATTATTGTTGGTATTGGAAAAGTCACACAATTTAGTATTATATTGAGCCATCGTGACGAGCAAGCAATCCAACACACAAGCAAACAAGAAACAAGCAAAAAGAGATGAACTAGAAAAGAGAAGAGGAACAGAAAAAGAGGGCGAATAAAACGGCAAGGGTGAAGTGGGGGAGAGGACAACGAGAGGCAAATGGCAAATAATGTAATGTGACGGATAAGAGTTTGTGATGGTACTTGGTATGTCTTGACTTGTGCTTAGACTCCCCGGCAACGGCGCCAGAAATCCTTCTTGATACCTCTTGAGCACTGTGTTGGTTTTCCAATGAAGAGGAAAGGGTGATGCAGCAAAGTAGCATAAGTATTTCCCTCAGTTTTTGAGAACCAAGGTATCAATCCAGTAGGAGGCCACACGCAAGTCCCTCGTACCTACACAAACAAATAAGAACCTCGCAACCAACACGATAAAGGGGTTGTCAATCCCTTCACGGTCACTTACGAGAGAAAAGATCTAATAGAGATAATAATGATAAGATAATTTTTTTGGTATTTTTATGATATAGATTGAAAGTAAAGATTGCAAAGTAAAATAGATTGGAAACTTATATGATGGAAAATATACTCGGGGGCCATAGGTTTCACTAGTGGCTTCTCTCAAGATAGCATAAGTATTACGGTGGGTGAACAAATTATTTTCGAGCAATTGATAGAAAAGCGAATAATTATGAGAATATCTAGGCATGATCCTGTATATAGGCATCACGTCCGTGACAAGTAGACCGACTCCTGCCTGCATCTACTACTATTACTCCACACATCGACCGCTATCCAGCATGCATCTAGAGTATTAAGTTCATAAGAACAGAGTAACGTCTTAGGTAAGATGAGATGATGTAGAGGGATAAACTCAAGCAATATGATATAAACCCCATCTTTTTATCCTCGATGGCAACAATACAATACGTGTCATTTCCCTTTTTGTCACTGGGATCGAGCACCGCAAGATTGAACCCAAAGCTACGCACTTCTCCCATTGCAAGAAAGATCAATCTAGTAGGCCAAACCAAACTGATAATTCGAAGAGACTTGCAAAGATAACCAATCATGCATAAAAGATTTCAGATAAGAATCAAATTGTTCATAGATAGACTTGATCATAAACCCACAATTCATCGGATCTCGACAAACACACAGCAAAAAGAGTTACATCGAATAGATCTCTAAGAAGAACGAGGAGAACTTTGTATTGAGATCCAAAGAGAGATAAGAAGCCATCTAGCTAATAACTATGGACCCGAAGGTCTGAAGCAAACTACTCACACATCATCGGAGGGGCCATGGAGTTGATGTAGAGGCCATCCGTGATCAATGCCCCCTCTGGTGGAGCTCCGGAAAAGGTCCCAAGATAGGAACTCTTGGGTACAGAAGGTTGCGGCGGTGGAAATAGGGTTCGTGGTGCTCCTGGATGTTTTCGGGGTATGTGAACATATATAGGAGGAAGAAGTAGGTCGGTTGAGCCACGAGGGGCCCACGAGGGGGAGGGCGCGCCCAGGGGGTAGGTGTGCCCCCTGCCTCGTGGACACGTCATTCGTTCTTGACGTCCACTCCAAGTCCTCTGGATCACGTTTGTTCCAAAAATCACGCTCCCGAAGGTTTCATTCCGTTTGGACTCTGTTTGATATTCCTTTTCTGTGAAACACTGAAATAGGCAAAAAAACAGCAATTTGCACTGGGCCTTGGGTTAATAGGTTAGTCCCAAAAATAATATAGAAGTGTAATATAAAGCCCATTAACGTCCAAAATAGATAATATAATAGCATGGAACAAACAAAAATTATAGATACGTTGGAGACGTATCACGCCACGACCAGAATGCATCAGAAGACGAGGATGGCTAAAACTACAAGAAAGAGAGCCCAACGAAGGACTCAGAGTCAGAACGCGTGTGACCTCTGCCGTGTTTGGGGGCTACTGACGGGTTTCTTGATACGCCTCCAACATATCTATAATTTTTGATTGTTCCATTATGTTATATTATCATTCTTGGATGTTTTACAAGCATTTTATAGTCATTTTATATCATTTTTTGGTACTAACTTATTGACATAGTGCCAAGTGCCACTTGTTGTTTTTGCATGTTTTTCACATCGCAGGAAATCAATATCAAACGGAGTCCAAACGCAGCGAAACTTTTTGTGGGTTTTTTTGGACCAGAAGACATCCAATGAGCCGGAGAAGCACCTGGGGGGTGCTTCGAGGGGAGCACAACCCACCAGGGCGCGCCTGGAGGCCCAAGCGCGCCCTGGTGGGTTGTGCCCACCTCGGTTGCCTCCCGAACCGCCTCTTTACTCTATAAATACCCCAATATTCCAGAAAACTTAGGGGAGTCGACAAGAATCATTTCCAGCCGCCGCAAGTTCCAGAACCACTAGATCCAATCTAGACACCATCACAGAGGGGTTCATCATATCCATTGGCGCCTCTCCGATGATGCGTGAGTAGTTCCTTGTAGACCTACGGGTCCGTAGTTAGTAGCTAGATGGCTTCCTCTCTCTCATTTGATTCTCAATACAATGGTCTCCTGGATATCGTCATGATTATTTGAAGTTCTTACAATTGCCCAACAGTAATTCGTTTACCTACTGTTTGCTATTTTCTCGAGAGAAGCCACTAGTGAAACCTACGGCCCCGGGTCTCTTCTTTATTATATTTGCCTTTGCGGTCTATTTTCCTTTGCTTTTATTTTCAGATCTATTAAAGCAAAAATCCAAAAATACCTTGCTGCACTTTATTTTATTTGGCATTTGATCTATCAACTTATTACAACTTTCTCATGTCTGTTTGCCAATTGTTGGCGCCATTACCCGAAAGGGATTGACAACCCCTTTAATACGTCGGGTAGCGAGTATTTGTTATTTGTGTGCAGGTGTCGTTCACGTAGTGTTGCGTGGTTCTCCTACTAGTTCGATAACCTTGGTCTCATCACTGAGGGAAATACCTATCGTCGCTGTGCTGCATCATCCCTTCCTCTTTGGGGAAATACTAACGTAGTTCTAGTAGACATCAAAAGGAATTTCAGGCGTCGTAGCCGGGGAGACATCATCAACATCTACCAGGTTCCTAATCACAAATCTCGTCTCCTCACAATTTATATTATTTGCCATTTGCCTGTCGTTTTCCTCTCCCCCACTTCAGAAAAAGTTGCCATTTTATTAGCCCTCTTTTTTGTTCGTCGTTTTCTCGTCAGATCTGTTTTTGCGTGCGTTTTTGTTTGCGTAGTCATGATGCCTCAAAGAAAATATTATGATGTTCCTTACCCCCAATATTTTGCTTGAAATTGAGAAAAGTACTTAGGAATATATGACTACACAATTTTAGCACAATAAATATATTACCGAAGAACTTAAGGAGCACTCCGTTGTGCTAGATGTTATAACAAAACAACTTGATGATATAAGTAGAGAAGTTTGCAATCTCCAATCTAAATATGTTTTTGCTGAAAGTTTGTTAGGCAAAATATCCGATGCTCAAGCTAACCTAGTAAATCAAATGGTCACTAAACCAATCTTGTTAGAAGATAAAAATGATGAAGATCTTAAAATGATTGGTGTTTCTTCTATTGATTCTTTGTTTAGTAAAATTAAGCTTGATGATAAAGGGACTGGAGAAGAGTCAACTTTAGCTAGAAGGCGTCCCGATAATTCAGAGGGTGAAAATCTTGTTGGGAAAATTGATAAAAGTGGGTTTGAAGAGGTCAAAACTTTAACTAGTGATGTGCCCACTCTTTTGGATTACAAAGATTTTAATTATGATAGCGCTACCTCTTGAGCATGCGTTGGTTTTCCCTTGAAGAGGAAAGGGTGATGCAGCAAAGTAGCGTAAGTATTTCCCTCAGTTTTTGAGAACCAAGGTTTCAATCCAGTAGGAGATAACACGCAAGTCACCTAGTACCTGCACAAACAATCAAGAACCTCGCAACCAACGCGATAAAGGGGTTGTCAATCCCTTCACGGTCACTTACGAAAGTGAGATCTGATAAAGATAATAAGATAAATATGTTTGGCATTTTTCTTGTATAGATTGGAAAACAAAGATTGCAAAATAGTAAATGAGATGCCATAATAAAATAGATGCAATATAATAAGTAAGAGACCCGGGGGCCATAGGTTTCACTAGTGGCTTCTCTCATGATAACAAGTATTACGGTGGGTGAACAAATTACTGTCGAGCAATTGATAGAAGAGCGCATAGTTATGAGAATATCTAGGCAATGATTATGAAATATAGGCATCACGTCTGTGTTAAGTAGACCGAAACGATTCTGCATCTACTACTATTACTCCACACATCGACCGATATCCAGCATGCATCTAGAGTATTAAGTTCATAAGAACAGAGTAATGCTTTAGGCAAGATGACATGATGTAGAGGGATAAACTCAAGCAATATGATATAAACCCCATCTTTTTATCCTTGATGGTAACAATACAATACATGCCTTGTTGCCCCTACTATCACTGGGAAAGGACACCGCAAGATTGAACCCAAAGCTAAGCACTTCTCCCATTGCAAGAAAGATCAATCTAGTAGGCCAAACTAAACCGATAATTCGAAGAGACTTGCAAAGATATCAAATCATGCATATAAGAATTCAGAGAAGAACCAAATATTATTCATAGATAAACTTGATCATAAATCTACAATTCATCGGATCTCGGCAAACACACCGCGAAAAGTATTACATCGAATAGATCTCCAAGAACATCGAGGAGAACTTTGTATTGAGAACCAAAGAGAGAGAAGAAGCCATCTAGCTAATAACTATGGACCCGAAGGTATGGGGTAAACTACTCTCACATCATCGGAGAGGCTATGGTGTTGATTAGAAGCCCTCCGTGATCGAATCCCCCTCCGGTAGATCGCCGGAAAAGGCCCCAGATGGGATCTCACGGGTACATAAGGTTGCGGCGGTGGAAAAGTGGTTTAGTGGCTCCCCCTGATGTTTTTAGGGTATAAGAGTATATACAGGCAAAAGAAGTATGTTGGTGGAGATCCGTGGGGCCCACGAGGGTGGCGGCACTCCCCCTGCCTCGTGGCAGCTTCGCGGAGTTCCAGACGTCTACTCCAAGTCTCCTGGTTTGCGTTTGTTCCAAGAAAGATCCTCATGAAGGTTTCGTTCTGTTTGGATTCCGTTTGATATTCCTTTTCTGCGAAACACTAAAATAGGCAAAAACAAAAACTAGCACTAGGCCTCCGGTTAATAGGTTAGTCCCAAAAATAATATAAAAGTGCATATAAAGCCCATTAAACATTCAAAACAAATAATATAATAGCATGGAACAATCAAAAATTATAGATACGTTGGAGACGTATCAAGCATCCCCAAGCTTAATTCCTGCTCATCCTCGAGTAGGTAAATGATAAAAACAGAATTTTTGATGTGGAATGCTACCTAACATAATTTTCAATGTAATTTTCTTTATTGTGCCATGAATGTTCAGATCCGAAAGATTCAAGAAAAATGTTTAGTATTGACACAAAAGTAATAATACTTCAAGCATACTAACCAAGCAATTATGTCTTATCAAAATAACGTAGCCAAAGAAATCTCATCCCTACAAAATCATATAGTTTGGCTATGCTTCATCTCTGTCACACAAAATGCCCCCATCATGCACAACCCCGATGATAAGCCAAGCAATTGTTTCATACTTAGCCTTTTCAAACTTTTTCAACTTTTACGCAATATATGAGCACGAGCCATGGACATAGCACTATGGGTGGAATAGAATGGTGGTTGTGGAGAAGACAAAAGGGAGGAAGATAGTCTCACATCAACTAGGCATATCAATAGGCCATGGAGATGCCCATCGATAGATATCAATGTGAGTGAGTAGGGATTGCCATGCAACGGGTGCACTAGAGCTATAGGTGTATGAAAGCTCAACAAAAGAAACTAAGTGGGTGTGCATCCAACTTGCTTGCTCACGAAGACCTAGGGCAATTTGAGGAAGCCCATCATTGGAATATACAAGACAAGTTCTATAGTGAAAACTTCCCACTAGTATATGAAAGTGACAACATAAGAGACTCTCTATCATGTAGATAATGGTGCTACTTTGAATCACAAGTGTGGAAAAAGGATAGTAACATTGCCCCTTATCTCTTTTTCTCTCATTTATGATTTTTTTCTTTTTTTTGTTTGGGCCTTGTTCCTTTTTTATGGCCTCTTTTTTCTCTTTTTTTCTTTTTTTTCCGGAGTCTCATCCTGACTTGTGGGGAAATCATAGTCTTCATCATCCTTTCCTCACATGGGACAATGCTCTAATAATGAAGATCATCACACTTTTATTTACTTACAACTCAAGAATTACAACTCAATACTTAGAACAAAATATGACTCTATGTGAATGCCTTCGGCGGTGTACCGGGATGTGCAATGAATCAAGAGTGACATGTATAAAAAATTATGAATGGTGGCCATGCCACAAATACAATGTCAACTACTTGATCATGCAAAGCAATATGACTATGATGAAGCATGTCATAATAAACGGAACGGTGGAAAGTTGCATGGCAATATATCTCGGAATGTCTATGGAAATGCCATAATATGTAGGTAGGGTGGATGTTTTAAGGAAGGTAAATGGTGGGTTTATGGTACCGGCGAAAGTTGCACGACACAAGAGAGGCTAGCAATGGTGGAAGGGCGAGAGTATGTATAATCCATGAACTCAACATTAGTCATAAAGAACTCACATACTTATTGCAAAAATCTACAAGTCATCAAAACTAAGCACTATGCGCATGCTCCTAGAGGGATAGATTGGTAGGAAAATATCATCGCTCGTCCCCGACCGCCACTCATAAGGAAGGCACTCAAAGAACACCTCATGCTTCAAATTTATCACACAATGGTTACCATACGTGCATGCTACGGGACTTGCCAACCTTAACACAAGTATTTCTCAATTTCACAATTACTCAACTAGCACGACTCTAATATCACCACCTTTATATCTCAAAACAATTATAAAAGTATTAAACTATTCAATGCACTCTATATGAAAGTTTTTATTATACCCATCTTGGATGCCCGTCATATTAGGACTAATTTCATGACCAAAGCAAATTACCATGCTGTTCTAAAAGACTCTAAAAATAATATAAGTGAAGCATGAGAGATCAATAATTTCTATAAAATAAAACCACCACAGTGTTCTAAAAAGATATAAGTGAAGCACTGGAGCAAAATTATCTAGCTCAAAAGATATAAGTGAAGCACATAGAGTATTCTAATAAATTCTGATGCATGTGTGTCTCTCCCAAAGGGTGTGTACAACAAGCATGATTGTGGTAAACTAAAAATCAAAGACTCAAATCATACAAGACGCTCCAAGCAAAACACATATCATGTGGTGAATAAAAATATAGCCTCAAGTAAAGTTACCGATAGATGAAGACGAAAGAGGGGATGCCTTCCGGGGCATCCCCAAGCTTAGGATTTTGGTTGTCCTTGAATTTTACCTTGGGGTGACATGGGCATCCCCAAGCTTAGGCTCTTGCCACTCCTCGTTCCAAAATCCATCAAATCTTTACCCAAAAACTTGAAAACTTCACAACACAAAACTCAACAGAAAATCTCATGAGCTCCGTTAGTATAAGAAAGCAAACCACCACTTTAATGTACTGTAATTAACTCATTATTTATTTATATTGGTGTTAAACCTACTGTATTCCAACTTCTCTATGGTTCATACCCCAGATACTAGCCATAGTTTCATCAAAATAAGCAAACAACACACGAAAAACAGAATTTGTCAAAACTGAACAGTCTGTAGAAATCTAGAGGTTTCGAATACTTCTGTAACTCCAAAAATTCTGAAAAATTAGGATGACCTAAATAATTTGTATATTGATCTACTGCAGTTGTAATTGGTATTTTATTGCTCTCTGGTAAAAAATGAAAATTATTCTCGTGAGCGCATACTTTCGGTTTTTTTCAGCAAGATCAAACAACAATCACCCAAGAAGATCCTAAAGGCTTTACTTGGCACCAACACTAATTGAAACATAAAAACACAATTATAATAGAGGATAGATAAATTATTTATTACTAAACAGGAACAAAAAGTAAAGAACAAAAATAAAATTTGGTTGCCTCCCAACAAGCGCTATCGTTTAACGCCCCTAGCTAGGCATAAAGGCAAGAATAGATCTAGGTATTGCCATGATAATGATAAGGCAAATCATGAAAAATCATCTCATACTCCCTATGTTCAGCAGCAAGTTTTCTTTGTGGCAAGCAAAAGTAATCAAAAGGGCCAAATTTAATGGGACAAAAGTCCCCAAGATCAAGCTCAGGAGGTATTGGTTCCTCCTTTGGCCCCTCACATTGCACAACCAATTCATCATTATAAGCATTCTTTTAGCAAAAAGTCACGAGCCTTTGTTCAAGGGAAAAACCTAACCCATTGTTCTGGATAGCAAAATTATCATTAAGTTCAGAAATCCTATCAACTAGAACATCGATAGGAACCTTTTTTCTAAGGTTTTCATTAAAAGCAACATGATCTAAAGATCGTAAGCGCATTATGTCTTCTTTATAAAAAAGGATTGCTTCTATGGGAGGACAGCCGGCATCCACCCTATAATGCACAAAAATTGCATTGGCCTCTTTTATTATAAATCTAAACTAATGAGCTAAAAAGAGTAGCTGCTCGCTTAACAGAAGAATGCTCAATATTATAAAATTCTAGAAAAATCCTCTGTATGCAAGGATGCATGTGGATAAATTGTCTTTCAAGTTCAACCACGAGCAAAGATATAGCATCCGCAAGACTACTAGTTTTATGAAGAATAGACCCGCTCATAGTGGGCAAAGCACCGGCACAAGTAAAGAAATCTTGAATAACTCCTTTTCCAATAATATTACCACTACTAATCCGAAACTTTTTAGTGTGTAAAATAGTAGGTTCTTCATGAGGATAATCAAAAGCATCAACGTTTCCCCCATCGTTACTACTATCCTTTTCAATGATAACCTCCCCGGTTTCAGACATGATGGCAACAAACCGTACTAAGAACGAACACACAAGAGGCAAGCGGAAAGAGACGGATGGAAAAAGGGCAAATACAATGGCAAAGGTGAAGTGGGGGAGAGGAAAACGAGAGGCAAATGGAAAATAATGTAATGCGAGGGAGAAGAGTTTGTGATGGGTACTTGGTATGTCTTGACTTGAGCGTAGATCTCCCTGGCAACGGCGCCAGAAAACCTTCTTGCTACCTCTTGAGCATGCGTTGGTTTTCCCTTGAAGAGGAAAAGGGTGATGCAGCAAAGTAGCGTAAGTATTTCCCTCGGTTTTTGAGAACCAAGGTATCAATCCAGTAGGAGATAACACGCAAGTCACCTAGTACCTGCACAAACAATGAACAACCTCGCAACCAACGCAATAAAGGGATTGCCAATCCCTTCATGGTCACTTACGAAAGTGAGATCTAATAAAGATAATAAGATAAATATTTTTGGTATTTTTGTTGTATAGATTGGAAAATAAAGATTGCAAAATAGTAAACTATTGGAAATATGCCCTAGAGGCAATAATAAAATGATATTATATTTCCTTGTTCATGATAATTGTCTATTATTCATGCTATAATTGTATTATCCGGAAATCATAATACATGTGTGAATACATAGACCACAATGTGTCCCTAGTGAGCCTCTAGTTGACTAGCTCGTTGATCAACAGATAGTCATGGTTTCCTGGCTATGGACATGGGGATGTCATTGATAACGGGATCACATCATTAGGAGAATGATGTGATGGACAAGACCCAAACCTAAGCATAGCACAAAGATCGTGTAGTTCGTTTGCTGCAGCTTTTCTGGATGTCAAGTATCATTTCCTTAGACCATGAGATTGTGCAACTCCCGGATACCGTAGGAGTACCTTGGGTGTACAAAACGTCACAACGTAACTGGGTGACTATAAAGGTACATTACAGGTATCTCCAAAAGTGTCTGTTGGGTTGGCACGAATCGAGACTGGGATTTGTCACTTCATATGACGAAGAGGTATTTCTGGGCCCACTCGGTAATGCATCATCATAATGAGCTCAATGTGATCAAGTGGTTGATCACAGGATCATGCATTACGGTACGAGTAAAGTAACTTGCCGGTAACGAGACTGAACAAGGTATTGGGATACCGACGATCGGGTCTCGGGCAAGTAACGTACCGATTGACAAAGGGAATTGAGTACGGGATTAATTAGGTCCTCGACATCGTGGTTCATCCGATGAGATCATCGAGGAGCATGTGGGAGCCAACATGGGTATCCAGATCCCGCTGTTGGTTATTGACCAGAGAGTCGTCTCGGTCATGTCTGCTTGTTTCCCGAACCCGTAGGGTCTACACACTTAAGGTTCGGTGACGCTAGGGTTATATAGATATGAGTATGCAGTAATCCGAAAGTTGTTCGGAGTCCCGGATGAGATCCTGGACGTCACGAGGAGTTCCAGAATTGTCCGGAGGTGAAGAATTATATATAGGAAGTGTAGTTTCGGCCATCGGGAAAGTTTCGGGGTCACCGGTATTGTACCGGGACCACCGGATGGGTCCCGGGGGTCCACCTGGTGAGGCCACCCATCCCGGAGGGCCCCATGGGCTGAAGTGGGGAGGGGAACCAGCCCATAGTGGGCTGGTGCGCCCCCCATTGGGCCCCCATGCGCCTAGGGTTGGGAACCCTAGGGGAGGGGGCGCCTCCACTTGCCTTGGGGGGTACTCCACCCCCTTGGCCGCCGCCCCCCTAGGAGATCCCATCTCCTAGGGCCGACGCACCCCCCCTAGGGGGCCTATATAAAGGAGGGGGGAGGGAGGGCAGCAACACCTCAAGCCTTGGCGCCTCCCTCTCCCCTGCTACACCTCTCCCTCTCGCAGAAGCTCGGCGAAGCCCTGCTGCGATCACTGCCGCATCCACCACCACGCTGTCGTGCTGCTGGATCTTCATCAACCTCTCCTTCCCCCTTGCTGGATCAAGAAGGAGGAGACGTCATCTGCTCCGTACGTGTGTTGAACGCGGAGGTGCCGTCCGTTCGGCACTTGGTCATCGGTGATTTGGATCACAGCGAGTACGACTCCATCATCCCCGTTCTCTTGAACGCTTCCGCTCGCGATCTACAAGGGTATGTAGATGCACTCTCCTCTCGTTGCTAGTTGACTCCATAGATTGATCTTGGTGAAACGTAGGAATTTTTTTTGTTTTCTGCAACGTTCCCCAACAGTGGCATCATGAGCTAGGTCTATGCGTAGTTACTATGCACGAGTAGAACACAAAGTAGTTATGGGCGTCGATATTGTCAATTTGCTTGTCGTTACTAGTCTTATCTTGATTCGGCGGCATCGTGGGATGAAGCGGCCCGGACCAACCTTACACGTACGCTTACGTGAGACCGGTTCCACTGATTGACGCTAGTTGCATAAGGTGGCTAGTGTTGGAAATATGCCCTAGAGGCAATAATAAAAGCATTATTATTATATTTCCTTGTTCATGATAATTGTCTTTATTTATGCTATAATTGTGTTATCCGGAAATCGTAATACATGTGTGAATAACAGACACCAACATGTCCCTAGTAAGCCTCTAGTTGACTAGCTCGTTGATCAACAGATAGTCATGGTTTCCTGACTATGGACATTGGATGTCATTGATAACGAGATCACATCATTAGGAGAATGATGTGATGGACAAGACCAATCCTAAACATAGCATAAGATCGTATAGTTCGTTTGCTAGAGTTTTCCAATGTCAAGTATCTTTTCCTTAGACCATGAGATCGTGTAACTCCCGGTGTCGGGGGATTAATCCATGAACACCTATGGGACCGGCGGACCGAGCCCCTTTCGGTTCGGCGGGGGCGGAGGTCGCACGAAGAGCGGATCGAGGCGAAGCACACGAGCAGTTTACCCAGGTTCGGGCCGCACGGATGCGTAAAACCCTACTCCTGCTTTGTGGTTTGTATTGAGTTCTTGCTCGGGAGCGCGGAGTGCTACAGTACACACCAGCGGCTAACGAGACCGAGCCTGAGTGTTCTCTTTTTTCCGAACCCCCCTCTACGTTGCACATGGGCCTCCTTTTATATGCTCAAGGGGTCACCGACAGGTGGCAACGGAGACAAAGGGTAAAAATGGAAAGGTGCTGCGGTAGGTACAGCTACCTGCTACAGTGTATCATACCTAACCCTGACGGCAGAGGACAAGGGCATTAAATGCCCGTCTGTGTCGCCTAAACAGTGCAAAAGGGACCGTCAGGGACGCCACCGCTCGCCACGATGGCAATCTTGTCAGTGCCGCTCGCCACCGCGCACCGCTGGCTGCACAGCCTCCCGCCAGGCACGCCTGGAAGGGTCCCAGAGCGACACGTTGGTGGATGTGCTGGAGCGCGGGCACAGAGTGGTGGCTTGCCGCGGCAAGCGCCTTGCCGCAGTCGTTGTCTTGTCGCGTCCGGGAGCTTGTCGCTCACCGGGCCCTGCCGGGACGCGAGGCGCGCCGCGGCAAGTTCCTTGAGATGCCTTGGGTGGCCTTCCCGGCAAGCTCCTCTTTCCGGGGTCTTGTCTCCTTAAGCGCCTTGCCTTGGTTGGCCTTCCCGGCAAGCTCCTCTTGCCGGGGTCTTGTGGTGTCTTGGTTTGGATACTTTGTTCTTGAATGGCTCCAAAGGAACCACGGAGGACCTTGGCGTTCACCCGGCAAGCCTTGCCGCGGGATGCCGCGACTGCCCGTGCACAAGTTCGGGATACTAGGGTACCCCTACTCTAGTACACCGACAGAAGCCCCCGGGCCTGGGCCATATACGGTGCCGAGCGCTATTGGGCCAGGCCCAAAACAGGGCACGGGAACGCGCGACCTAGGTTACGCCGTATCTCTCTCCGTACCCACCGCACCCTCCCCGAACGGCACGCGTTGAATGCGGCGTTGTGGGAGAGATCGTGGGTGGTTTCTTTATTGGGAAATGCGGAACATCCGCCCCCTCCCTCTTTATAAGCAGGGGAAACAGGGGTAGTTCGTCCATTCGCCCGTTGCTGCTCCAATCTCAAAAATCTCCGCCGCTCCCTCGTCTTCCCAAAGCCGAAAGAGAGCAGCGCTCCGCCCCCCATCGCCACCAGCACCACCAACGCCGTCGACCTCCTCCACCACTTCCGCCATGGCTCCAAAAGCCGACAAGGGGAAGGTCGTGAAGTCGACCGAGGCGTAGCGGCTTGCGACGCTGCGAAAGGAGCGGGCAGTATTCCCCCCCCCCAAGCTTGCCGCGAGGGAGCTGAGGGAGAACTACTACCTCTTCTGGTCGACGGAGACACGAGCGCATCCGCGCACGAAGGTACTTCCCGCCGCCGCTTGGAAGAAGGCCCCAAACGGATACCCTTTCTTCGCCTTGTTCTTCTACTGCGGGCTCTGCCCGCCTTTCTCTGAATTCTTCTGCGATATCATGAACACCTACGGGTTCCATCTCCTCGACTTCACCCCCAATGCCATTCTGACCATGGAGGTTTTCGCACATCTCTGCGAAAACTTTGTCGGAGTCCATCCCAATGTAGCCCTCTTTCGCCACTTCTTTATACCCCGAGTAGAGAGAGGAGAGCCTTTATCCGGCGGAATCGCCTGGATCTCAAGGGCCGGCAAGAAGGAAACTTATCTGGAGGGAGAATTCCGCGGCAAGTGGGAGGAGTGGAGAGCAGACTGGTGCTGGATTGACGAGGAGAACCCGCAGCCATTCACCACCCGGCGCCAAACCCTAGTAGCACGCGGCAGCGATTGGAGTGACGTGGCCCCGGAAGACGACAGGCTGAAGATTGCTGTCACCCGGATCCTACGCCTCAGGCTTGTCGGGCTCACTGTAGGCGCTGTTGGCGCGGATTTTCTTCGCCGCCGCATCGCCCCCCTGCAGGAACGGGGGAGACCCACTTGGGAGTTCAAGAATGCGGCTGATATCATGAGGCTGCGGCCGGGCCTCAACTTCAACTTCACAGTTCTGGAGCTCAACGCGATGCTCCAGGAGCTGTTCAAGTACGACCCTCAACACCCCGAAGTTTTCAGGTTGCCGGGGGGGGGGGTCGTTCCGCTGTGCAACAACTCCGCGCTCGACCGCATCCGTGCAATGATGCCGTTGTGCGACTCGCGTGGAATTGTCCCAACTTGGCAAGAGCCTGCAGACGACGCGTGCAACAATTCTTCGATGACTTGGTGGAAGTGCAAATCCGCTCTGACGAGAAAGATAGCCTCACCTGCGACACCACCGATGCGGAGATGGCACTCATCGCCACTAGGCTAGAAGAGGCGGCGGCAGCCGCAGCCGTGGGCGAATTTGGATTCACCGTGGAGGAGGCAGAGGCAGCAGAGGCGGCAAGCCGTGCCGAGCGAGGGGAGCCTACCGGCGAGAAAGATCTTGCCGGGCATAACGTCGAGTCGAGCGAGCCCGCCAAGGATACGAGCGGCTCGCTGGAGATCAACTCGTCTTCCTCCTCATCTTCAGACAGCTCGCCGCAAGCAGAGCCTCCATCCGCACCAAGAAGGCGTCTCCGCAAGGTCGGTGACGTAGCGGAGCGGCAGGCGAGGCAACAGTCGCCGCGCCGCGTGACACGCTCCGCCGCGGCAAGCACTGTTACCGTGGGAGCGCCTCACGCTGCGACGGCAACTGGAGCGCCTTTCTCTGAATTCTTCTGCGATATCATGAACACCTACGGGTTCCATCTCCTCGACTTCACCCCCAATGCCGTTCTGACCATGGCGGTTTTCGCACATCTCTGCGAAAACTTTGCCGGAGTCCATCCCAATGTAGCCCTCTTTCGCCACTTCTTTATACCCCGAGTAGAGAGAGGAGAGCCTTTATCCGGCAGAATCGCCTGGATCTCAAGGGCCGGCAAGAAGGAAACTTATCTGGAGGGAGAATTCCGCGGCAAGTGGGAGGAGTGGAGAGCAGACTGGTGCTGGATTGACGAGGAGAACCCGCAGCCATTCACCACCCGGCGCCAAACCCCGGTAGCATGCGGCAGCGATTGGAGTGACGTGGCCCCGGAAGACGACAGGCTGAAGATTGCTGTCACCCGGATCCTACGCCTCAGGCTTGCCGGGCTCACTGTAGGCGCTGTTGGCGTGGATTTTCTTCGCCACCGCATCGCCCCCCTGCAGGAACGGGGGAGACCCACTTGGGAGTTCAAGAATGCGGCAGATATCATGAGGGTGCGGCCGGGCCTCAACTTCAACTTCACAGTTCTGGAGCTCAACGCGATGCTCCAGGAGCTGTTCAAGTACGACCCTCAACACCCCGAAGTTTTCAGGTTGCCGGGGGGGTCATTCCGCTGTGCAACAACTCCGCGCTCGACCGCATCCGTGCAATGATGCCGTTGTGCGACTCGCATGGAATTGTCCCAACTTGGCAAGAGCCTGCAGACGACGTCGTGCAGCAATTCTTCGATGACTTGGTAGAAGTGCCGATCCGCTCCGACGAGAAAGATAGCCTCACCCGCGACACCACCGATGCGGAGATGGCACTCATCGCCACTAGGCTAGAAGAGGCGGCGGCAGCCGCAGCCGCGGGCGAATTTGGATTCACCGTGGAGGAGGCAGAGGCAGCAGAGGCGGCAGGCCGTGCCGAGCGAGGGGAGCCTGCCGGCGAGAAAGAGCTTGCCGGGCATAACGTCGAGTCGAGCGAGCCCGCCAAGGATACGAGCGGCTCGCTGGAGATCAACTCGTCTTCCTCCTCATCTTCAGACAGCTCGCCGCAAGCAGAGCCTCCATCCGCACCAAGAAGGCCTCTCCGCAAGGTCGGTGACGTAGCGGAGCGGCAGGCGAGGCAACAGTCGCCGCGCCGCGTGACACGCTCCACCGCGGCAAGCACTGTTACCGCGGGAGCGCCTCACGCTGCGACGGCAACTGGAGCGCCTTTCTCTGAATTCTTCTGCGATATCATGAACACCTACGGGTTCCATCTCCTCGACTTCACCCCCAGTGCCGTTCTGACCATGGCGGTTTTTGCACATCTCTGCGAAAACTTTGTCGGAGTCCATCCCAATGTAGCCCTCTTTCGCCACTTCTTTATACCCCGAGTAGAGAGAGGAGAGCCTTTATCCGGCAGAATCGCCTGGATCTCAAGGGCCGGCAAGAAGGAAACTTATTTGGAGGGAGAATTCCGCGGCAAGTGGGAGGAGTGGAGAGCAGACTGGTGTTGGATTGACGAGGAGAACCCGCAGCCATTCACCACCCGGCGCCAAACCCCAGTAGCACGCGGCAGCGATTGGAGTGACGTGGCCCCGGAAGACGACACGCTGAAGATTGCCGTCACCCGGATCCTACGCCTCAGGCTTGCCGGGCTCACTGTAGGCGCTGTTGGCGCGGATTTTCTTCGCCACCGCATCGCCCCCCTGCAGGAACGGGGGAGACCCACTTGGGAGTTCAAGAATGCGGCAGATATCATGAGGGTGCGGCCGGGCCTCAACTTCAACTTCACAGTTCTGGAGCTCAACGCGATGCTCCAGGAGCTGTTCAAGTACGACCCTCAACACCCCGAAGTTTCAGGTTGCCGGGGGGGGTCATTCCGCTGTGCAACAACTCCGCGCTCGACCGCATCCGTGCAATGATGCCGTTGTGCGACTCGCATGGAATTGTCCCAACTTGGCAAGAGCCTGCAGACGACGTCGTGCAGCAATTCTTCGATGACTTGGTAGAAGTGCCGATCCGCTCCGACGAGAAAGATAGCCTCACCCGCGACACCACCGATGCGGAGATGGCACTCATCGCCACTAGGCTAGAAGAGGCGGCGGCAGCCGCAGCCGCGGGCGAATTTGGATTCACCGTGGAGGAGGCAGAGGCAGCAGAGGCGGCAAGCCGTGCCGAGCGAGGGGAGCCTGCCGGCGAGAAAGAGCTTGCCGGGCATAACGTCGAGTCGAGCGAGCCCGCCAAGGATACGAGCGGCTCGCTGGAGATCAACTCGTCTTCCTCCTCATCTTTAGACAGCTCGCCGCAAGCAGAGCCTCCATCCGCACCAAGAAGGCGTCTCCTCAAGGCTGGTGACGTAGCGGAGCGGCAGGCGAGGCAACAGTCACCGCGCCGCGTGACACGCTCCACCGCGGCAAGCACTGTTACCGCGGGAGCGCCTCACGCTGCAACGGCAACTAGAGCGGGGCCCTCCCGGACCACCGCTTCTACTCCTGCCGCTTCTCACACCGCGGTGACAGCCGGAGCGGGGTCGTCTCAGACCGCCGCCACTGCTCCCGCCAAGCGGCCAAGGGAAGCTACTCCTCCGCCTCCTCGCGCCGGACGTGAGCCAAACTTCAACCTCTCCGCGGTCAGCTCCGACGAGGAAGAAGAAGAAGAGTAAGACTCCCTTGGTGTACTTGTAGTTCTTCAATCCTTGCTGTTTGTCTTGTATCTCATTTGCTTGACTCTGAACTTGCTCCTTTTTAGGACTCTGGCCCAGAGAGCAGCAAAGAGAGCCAAAGTCCCGGTGATTGTCATCGAGGACGAACCTACTGCGATAGCAGGGGGTGCGCCCGAGACAACCTTGCCGGACCCGGCAACTTTTCTCCAGAGTAGCCCCCAACGTAAGTATATGGTTTGCTTTCCGCTGTGAGATGCGCATGGATACTCTGTCTTTGCTGATATCTTACTGCTGGTTTGTGTAGGAGCAGAGCAGCCCCACCAAGAGCCAAGGGAGAATCCCCCGACAAGGGAGAGCTCTCCGGCAAGGGAGGGCTTTCCGGTAAGGGAGAAGTCTCCGGTAAGGGAGGGTTCTCCGGCAAGGGACAGCACCAGCGGCCCCCCGACGGTGGAGACCACGACTGCAGAACCCGGCACAGGTAATCCTTTCGCTTCAAAACTTTCCTTGGGTTCTTCTTCTTTTGATCTTCTTGGGTTTTTGCTTGACTCTTTTCCCTTTTCCGGCTGTCACACCCATCTGCTACGGAGCCGATGGAGACCGAGGTTGCCGCCGAAGAAGCGGCCGGTGCTGACGATCCCGCCGGCGCAGAGGCTGCCAAGGCTGCCGCCACGGCAACTGGCGAGGGGTCTGGCGATCGCCCTGATGGCCCTGAGGCCGCAGGAGCGCTAGGCGCTACACCGACCGCCGACCCGTCCGCCGCTGCCGCAGCGCCAGGCTCCGAAGAGCCCCAGCCAGGTGTCTACTTGAAGGCCGGCAACGACGTCTTCATCAACCTTCCCTGGGCATCGAGCTCCAGGGCGCCGGTCGAGGGAGAGATCTTCGACGGGGATGTGCTTGCCTCCGCTGGGCTGACGCTGGTTGACGCGCCGAGCAGCAGCAACAACGAGCCCGAGGAAGAGCGGCTGTTGCGGAAGTTGTTGTCGCTCTACCGCGCGCGGCAAGCCAAGCTGGAATCCCGCGAGGCGCTTGTCGCGAAGGCGGGAGCAGACATCGAGAAGCGCGCAGAAGAGCTCGGGGGTTTCCATCAGGAAGCCCTCCGGTCCCTGGAGGAGGAGCGGGAGCAGCTCGCCGAAGCTCAGAAGGCCTTCCTCCTCGAGAAGGCTGAAGTCGAAGAGCAACAGCGACTTGCCGCTGTGAAGCTATCCGCGGAGGAGGGCGAGCTGGCGCAGCGGAAGGTCAATCTTGACGCCCACGAGGAGGAGCTTGCCGTGCGCGAGGAAAAACTCGGCGGAGCCCTTAAGCAAGCAGAGGATGATGCTGCAGTTGCCGAGGCCGCCAAGAAGGAGCTGGAGATGAAGGTGGTGCAGCTGGAGGCCGATCTTGCCGAGAAGGGCAAAGAGCTCAGCGCCGCCAAAGACTCCAATGCAGATCTTGAGTTAAAGCTGACCACTTTGACCGAGACGCCGGATGGCGCCAAGGAGCAGGAGACGGCCTTGAAAGAAGAGATCAAGGCCGACAAGGCGCTGTTGGAGAGTGTTGCCGCCACCCAGAATGCTTTCAGGGAAAATGTGGAGCACTGGACGGAGAGCCTCGTGAGCGCTGCCGCAGATATTGACAGGGAGTTGGCGCAGCTGGGGATGGAGGATCTCGGGTATCCCTCCGACGAGAACCTCCAACCCAGCGCCAAGCTCGTCTTGTTCTTCAAGGGCGTGGCGACGGCCCTCCAACGACTCCGGGAGAGGATCCCAAAGCAGCTGGCCGACGAGTCGCGCAAGATCTGCGCGGGAGCTCTTCAGAAGTGTTGGTGAAGGTGGTCTTCCGCAATCCGGGCCTCAACCTCACCAACGTCCACAAGACCCTACCGCCGGATGCCGATCTGGAGGCGCTCAAGGCCCTTGTCGCACCCATTGTGGACAAGGTGAGCGGGATCAAGAGGATCGAGGGCGATCGCGTAGATTAGGCCGCCCATTTCTTCTTTCCTTGTAGCTGTTTGTCATGCTATGAAAACAATCTGTTAGAGCCGCGAAAAGCTATCTCTGTAATATAACTCTATTCTGGGTAATGATTGCAATGTTATTCCCTTTACTTGATTCCTCCCTTTGTATGTTTTTGCCCTACGCTTTTAGGGAACTTGCCGGCGCAGGTACCTGAGCCGCGAGCGCTGAGTGCGGGACATCAGCAGCCTGCTGGCGGTGCCGCTATCGACAAGAAACCTTGTCGCAACTAGTTGCAGCTCACTTAAGTTGTTGAGCGGACTTGAAACAAAGTAAGGGCGCAACTAGCTACGAGTTGGTTCCTACGCGCATAGGTTTTCCATACAAAGTGCGGTCGTTCAAGGGAGATAACTTAAAATTTTAAAAAATCTGATTGCTCAAACTTTGGCAACTTAGCTTTTCTGTTGTTTGCTTCCCGGTAAGGCGAAATTTTCTTGAACGACGCCTGGTCCATACCATTATCTTCTCCTTTCCTCCGCGGCAAACTTGTGGGCGAGGGAACCTTCCTTTCCTTGAGAAAAAAGAAAGAAGAGAAAATAAAGATACGGAGCCTTACGGCTCGTTATTGCTTACCGTGGAGTAGGTGCTGCACAAAGTGTCAGATCATATATGCCAAAAAATAGAGAGCATGAAATTGACAAAATGTGCGGAGCACATGAGCTTTACTTATGCACGGGGTCTGCGCCCGGCTTTGTACAAAGGATTACATGCAACAGCGGCAAGACTTGTACAAAAGGTGGTTGCCGGAACAGGTTCTGGCAACCGCGCCTTACGGGTAAAACTTACGAAGATGCTCAATGTTCCAGGAGTTGCTCACCGGAATGCCATCTTTGGTCTCAAGGCGGACAACGCCAGGCCTAGTGACTCGTTTCACCCGGTAAGGGCCTTCCCACTTTGGCGTCAACTTGTTGCAATTCTTGGCGGACTGAACACGCCGAAGAACAAGGTCGCCTTCCTCGAGACTTCTGGCGTTAACTTTACGGCTATGGTAGCGGCGCAAAGCTTGCTGGTAGCGAGCAGCTCGCGCAGCAGCCTGAAGACGGTCTTCCTCAAGGAGCAGTGCGTCATCTTGTCGCAGCTGCTCTTGCTCGAGCTCATCATAAGAGAGCACTCGAGGTGACCCGTATACGAGTTCCGTGGGGAGAACTGCCTCTGCTCCATAGACTAGAGCGAAAGGTGCCTGGCCAGTGGCTCGATTTGGCGTCGTTCTGATCGACCAAAGAACCACCGGCAGCTCCTCGATCCAATTTCTTCCGCACTTGTGCAGCCTGTCGTAAGTCCTGGTCTTGAGCCCGCGCAGCACTTCAGCATTTGCCCTCTCCGCTTGACCGTTGCTTCTCGGGTGAGCAACAGAAGCGAAGCAAACCTTGGCGCCAAGATCTTGGACGTACTGCATGAAGGTGCGGCTCGTGAATTGCGTACCGTTGTCGGTGATTATCCTGTTAGGGATCCCGAAGCGGCAAACAATCGACCTGAAGAACTTGACTGCTGACTGTGCTATCACCTTCCTCACTGGTTCCACTTCCGGCCAATTTGTGAACTTATCAATTGTGACGTACAAGTACTCAAAGCCCCCGACTGCTCGGGGAAAGGGGCCGAGGATGTCGAGCCCCCAGACCAAAAATGGCCAGGATAAAGGGATCGTCTAGAGAGCTTGAGCTGGTTGGTGTATCTGCTTGGAATGGAACTGGCACGCTTCACACTTGGTTACTTGTGCAGTTGCATCCTGGAGGGCTGTCGGCCAAAAGAAACCTTGCCAGAATGCTTTGCCGACAAGTGCTCTTGCGCCAATGTGGTGACCACATATGCCTCCATGTATCTCTGCCAACAGCTTTTGTCCGTCTTCCCGGTGAATACACTTCAATTTCACACCGTTGAGTCTTCTTCTGTATAGTGTCTTGTCGACAAACTGGTACATACTTGACTGTCGGGCTACTCTTTCCGCTTCTTCTTGCTCTTCGGGAAGTTCTCCTGTCTGAAGGAAACGGACGATCCGCTGTGCCCATGTTGGAGCTTGTGGCTCGACAATAAGGACTAAAGGCAAATCTGCTGCTGCGGGAACATCTGCTTCTACGGCGAGAACCTGCTGCTCTGCCGGAGCTCGACGTTCCCCGGCAAGTTTGCCGGAGCAAAACTTGTCGGGAGCTTCTGCTTCAACGGAACAAACCCTAGGGCTTGCCGGAGCAGATTGCTCCTCAGCGCTCTTGGCGTTGATCTCGGGGACCTTCTTTGCCAAAGGCAAATCTGCTGCTGCGGGAACGTCCGCTTCTATGGCGAGAACCTGCGGCTCTGCCGGAGCTTGACGTTCCCCAGCAAGCTTGCCGGAGCAAAACTTGCCGGGAGCTTCTGCTTCAACGGAACAAACCCTAGGGCTTGCCGGAGCAGACTGCTCCTCAGCGCTCTTGGCGTTGATCTTGGGGACCTTCTTGGCGGCGGCTTCGGGAAGCTCTGCTGGAAAATAGTCACCAGAAATCAACTTCCTCTTCTTACTCTGTCCAGTTGATGGCGTTACGGACGGTTGAGTCAGCTTGAGCACAAAGATCCCTGGTTCCACAGGTAACTTAAGTGCGGCGCACTTTGACAGGCCATCGGCAATGGCGTTCTGAGCTCTTGGAACATGTTCCATCTGTAGGCCGTCAAAGTGCTCTTCTAGCTTTCTCACTTCATCGACGTAAGCTTCCATCAACGGACTCTGATAATTCTTGTTCACTTGGCGGACGACAAGCTGCGAGTCACCCCTGACAATGAGCTTCTTGATCCCAAGGTCTGTCGCGATCCTGAGACCGGCAAGCAAGCCTTCATACTCTGCAGTATTGTTTGTTGCTTGCTCCTTGGGAAAGTGCATCTGGACTATGAACTTGAGGTGCTCTCCGGTGGGTGCGATAAGCAGCACGCCAGCGCCGGTGCCTTGCAGCAAAAAAGCACCATCAAAGTACATCAGCCACTCTTTGCTTGCTTCATCGACGGGGATGCTCATTTCTGGAATTTCTTCATCTGGTGTTGGCGTCCATTCTGCTATGAATTCCGCCAATGCCCTGCTTTGGATAGTTGAAGTACTCTCAAACTTGAGGCCAAAACTTGACAGTTCCAATGCCCACTCAATAATCCTGTCTGTCGCTTCTGGATTCTGTAGTATCCTCTTCAGCGGAAAGCGAGTGACAACTATGATCTCATGTGCTTGGAAGTAATGGCGCAGCTTTCTCGAGGCCATGAGAAGGCCGAAAAGCAATTTCTGCACGCCAGAGTACCTTGACCTAGCCCCCTGCAGAAGGGACCTGACAAAGTAAACTAGGCGCTGCACCATTTTCTTCTGTATATCCTCGTGCATCTGCGCAGATCCATCTTTGTCGGGACCAGAGCTTGCCGGGGAAGCCTCCTGCTTGTCGCTGGATGCGCCTGCCGTGGTTGCTGGCTCGTCATCTGCCTCCCTCTCTGCCACTAACGCAGCACTAACCACTTGATTGGTTGCCGCTATATACAGCAGCAATTTCTCTTGTGGCTTAGGTGCGACAAGTGTTGGAGCGGAGGACAGGTATCTCTTCAAGTCTTGCAGCGCAGCCTCCGCTTCCGGAGTCCATTTCATTGGACCTGCCTTTTTCAATAATTTGAAAAACGGCAGGGCGCGCTCAGCAGACCTAGAGATAAACCTGCTGAGAGCAGCCATGCAACCGGCAAGTCTTTGTACATCCTTGACGCGCTTTGGTGCTTCAATCTGCTCAATGGCCTTGATCTTGTCGGGATTGGCTTCGATTCCCCGCTGAGACACGAAGAACCCAAGAAGCTTGCCGGAGGGGACTCCAAACACACACTTCTCGGGGTTGAGCTTGAGGCTGATCTTGCGCAGATTTGCAAAGGTCTCATCTAAATCTTGAATCAGAGTTGCCTTGTCCTTGCTCTTGACCACTATGTCATCCATGTAGGCTTCCACATTTCTGTGTATTTGTGGCTCAAGAGCGACATGGACTACCCTTGCGAATGTTGAACCAGCATTTTTTAAACCGAAAGGCATCCGTATGAAACAGTACGTGCCACATGGAGTAATAAATGCGGTCTTCTCTTCATCCTCTTCTGCCATGAAGATCTGATGGTATCCTGAGTATGCGTCAAGAAATGAAAGCAAGTCACATCTGGCCGTGGAGTCAACAATCTGGTCGATGCGCGGCAAAGGAAATGGGTCTTTGGGACAAGCTTTGTTAACATCGGTAAAGTTGATACAAAGTCTCCATTTCCCGTTCGCCTTGCGCACGACTACAGGATTGGCCAGCCACGTAGGATGGAGCACTCCTCTGACAAGGCCTGCTGCTTCCAACTTCTTGGTCTCTTCTACGATGAATTCTTGGCGCTCCACTGCTTGCTTCCTGACCTTCTCCTTGACGGGCCGTGCATGAGGACAAACGGCAAGGTGGTGCTCAATTACTTTCCTGGGAACACCGGGGATGTCAGACGGTTGCCACACAAACACGTCGACATTCGCCCGCAGGAAAGCAATGAGCGCGCTTTCCTATTTAGGGTCGAGAGTGGCACTGATGGTGAAGGTACCACCAGTGCCGTCCTCCTTGGCGGACACCTTCTTCGTCTCTGGCGGAGCTGCCATTGTCTTCTTACACTTGCCGGTGGAGCTCGATGGTGCGTCCTCGACGACAGCGCAGCACTCCGAAGAGGTGCGCTTGCCGGAGTGGGCATCAGAACTCTTGCCGGACTTGGTCTTCTTCTTCCCCCCGGGAGCTTCAACGGCAAGTGACTTTCGATCTGTTGCGGCTGCCGCTTCCCGGTAGATCTTGTCATCGCAGATAAGAGCATCCTTCTTGTCGCCGGGGACAGAGATGACGCTTATCGGGCCTGGCATCTTCAGCATGTTGTATGCGTAGTGAGAGGCTGCCATGAACTTGGCGAGTGCTGGACGGCCAAGTATCCCATTGTAAGGCAATGGAATATCGGCAACATCAAAAGTGACCCTCTCAGTCCTGAAGTTCAGCTCGCTGCCAAATGTTACAGGCAACGTGACCTTCCCCTTCAGCTTGCTCCTTCCCGGGTTGATTCCTTGGAATGTGCCGGTCTCTTCAAGCTCACTGTCAGGGATTTGAAGTTTCTGGAGTACCGCGGAGGAGATCAGGTTCAAGCCGGCCCCGCCATCAACTAACATCTTAGTGACCTTGAGGTTGCGGATAGTTGGTGAAACCAACATCGGCAAGCACCCGACCGCAGTTGTGCGATCAGGGTGGTCCTCAATATCAAAGATGATAGGCGTGCTGGACCATTTCAGAAGCTTGCATGACTCGATAGGTGGTTCCGCCGCATTGACTTCCCGCACCCACTGCTTGAGTTGGCGGTGCGAAGTATGCAGAGATGCACCACCGTCAACGCACAAGACCTCTGTGGCTTTCTGGAACTCCTGCTCACTGGTCTCGACATCCTCCATGTCTTCGTCGTCGTCGTCATCTTCATCCTTGTCGCGGCCGCGGGGAGGTCTGTCTCCTTGCCGCTGCTTGGCCTTGCCGCGGCGTCCTCCCCGGCCGGCTCGCTTCTTGCCGGATTCTCCATCGCCACCTTGGGCCCTCTCCTTGTCGCGTCGCTCGTATTCAGCCTTTTGTTGCTGGACAAGCTGCTCGACCTTCTTGCAGCTCTGGAGGTCATGGCCCTTGGTGCGGTGGATCTTGCAGTACTGCTTGTCGGTGTCGTCCTGCTTGTCGGCGACTGCCACAGCCTGGCAGTTGGTGCATGCGGCAATCTCCTTGCCGGAGCTACCAACTTTGGCTTTCTTGGCGCCACCTTCGTTGCCGGACTGCTCAACGACTAGCACATCTTTGCCTTTCTTCTTCCTGTTGTTCCGCCGCCGGTTTTTCTTTGCCGGGGCAGCATCCTCGCTGTCAGATCCTCCTTCTCCTGTATTCTCTCCGGGGAGTTTCCTCCCTTCCTCAGCACGTGCACACTTGTCAGCCAGGGCATACAGCTCACTGACGTCTCTGATCTTGCACATCGCCATCTCCTCCCGCATCCTGCGGTTACGCACGTTCTGATGGAATGCGCTGATGACCGCGGCAGGGTAGACATCTGGGATGTTGTGCTGTACACGGCTGAATCTCTGAATGTACTTGCGCAGGGGCTCTCCTTCCTTTTGGGCGAGCAGATGAAGGTCACTCTCTTGGCCATGAGGTTTGTGGCCGCCTGTAAAGGCGCCGACAGACTGATGGCAAAGGTCTGCCCAGGAGGATATGGAGTTGTCCGGCAAGTGCATGAGCCAGGACCTGACATTGGGCTTGAGCACCAGCGGGAAGTAGTTGGCAAGAATCTTGTCGTCCCGTCCCCCGGCAGCATGCACCGCGATGGTGTAGATGCTGAGGAACTCTGACGGATGCGACTTGCCGTCGTACTTCTCTGGTACATCTGGCTTGAAATTCTTCATGCTGGTCCACTGGACTTGCCGCAGCTCACGAGTAAACGCAGGGCAACCTACCGCGTACGGCAAGTCGCCTGGTTCCCCTGGTGCATGCATGTCAACAAAGGGCCCAGCGTGCTGGTCCGACTGACGTCGCGCTTCTCTTCGGCGCTCGATGTGTGTACGAGCGTCTTCTTGCTGTCGTTCATGAAGAACTTGGCGCTGATCGCGACGAGCTCGTGGATCTGATGACGCGGTGGAGTCGCTGTCGAGGTAGATCCGGCGAGTCGGCGATCTTGGCCTTCGGGGCGGAGAGTGCACAGTGGTTGCACCCCCACCGGTCTTGTCGCCACCGGCTCGTGTCTGGCTGGTTTGCCGCGGCTGCGACGTGCTCGGCTGCTGTTGAGTGTCGCCGTTGGCGAAGCCGATGAGACTCTGAATGGTGGCCCTCCAATCGTCGATCTTGTCTGCCGTTAGAGGGTAGTCCAGGAGCAGTTGAGCTCGCGCTAAAGCTTCTGCTGCAGTGGCGGGTGGCGGTGGCGAACGGTGCGAGGAGTGGGATATGCTCGGACTTCTAACTATGTTAGAAGGAGCAGTATCCCGTCCAGGCGACCGTGCCTTGCTCGTGCCAGCATGTTGGCGTGCATGCTGGTCTTGAGCACTCCGGGATCCACCGGCTCGATCTTGGTCCAGCAAACGCATGGTACTGTGAGTACCATAACGCTGCCGGTCCCGCGCCTCCTGAGATGGGCGCGGTGCATGTACAGACGCCGAGGTCTTGGAGTGCGCCCGGTCGTTGTGGGAGCCGGCCACGCCGCCGATGGGTAGTGCAGCCTTGTCCTTGGACCTGGCAGCACCGTGAGCTCCCTCGTCGACGCCCGTTCTTCCGCCGGCGTCTACCCCATCAGCCGTTTGCTCCAGCGGTGGTGGGCTCGGTGCGGACGGAGCAGCCGCCTCCGAAGCCTTCTTCTTCGGCGGCATGTCGATGAAGATGATGAAGATCTAGCTCGTGTGAACGCCGGATCTGGTTCACACAACCTCGACGCCCCCTACCTGGCGCGCCAAAGATGTCGGGGGACTAATCCACGAACACCTATGGGACCGGCGGACCGAGCCCCTTTCGGTTCGGCGGGGGCGGAGGTCGCACGAAGAGCGGATCAAGGCGAAGCACACGAGCAGTTTACCCAGGTTCGGGCTGCACGGATGCGTAAAACCCTACTCCTGCTTTGTGGTTTGTATTGAGTTCTTGCTCGGGAGCGCGGAGTGCTACAGTACACACCAGCGGCTAACGAGACCGAGCCTGAGTGTTCTCTTTTTTCCGAACCCCCCTCTACGTTGCACATGGGCCTCCTTTTATATGCTCAAGGGGTCACCGACAGGTGGCAACAGAGACAAAGGGTAAAAATGGAAAGGTGCTGCGGTAGGTACAGCTAACTGCTACAGTGTATCATACCTAACCCTGATGGCAGGGGACAAGGGCATTAAATGCCCGTCTGTGTCGCCTAAATAGTGCAAAAGGGACCGTCAGGGACGCCACCGCTCTCCACGATGGCAATCTTGTCAGCGCCGCTCGCCACCGCGCACCGCTGGCTGCACAGCCTCCCGCCACGCACGCTTGGAAGGGTCCCAGAGAGACACATTGGTGGATGTGCTGGAGCGCGGGCATAGAGTGGTGGCTTGCCGCGGCAAGCGCCTTGCCGCGGTCGTTTTCTTGTTGCGTCCGGGAGCTTGTCGCTCACCGGGCCCTGCCGGGACGCGAGGCGCGCCGCGGCAAGTTCCTTGAGATGCCTTGGGTGGCCTTCCCGGCACGCTCCTCTTGCCGGGGTCTTGTCTCCTTAAGCGCCTTGCCTTGGTTGGCCTTCCCGGCAAGCTCCTCTTGCCGGGGTCTTGTGGTGTCTTGGTTTGGATACTTTGTTCTTGAATGGCTCCAAAGGAACCACGGAGGACCTTGGCGGTCACCCGGCAAGCCTTGCCGCGGGATGCTGCGACTGCCCGTGCACAAGTTCAGGATACTAGGGTACCCCTACTCTAGTACACCGACACCTGGATACCGTAGGAGTGCTTTGGGTATACCAAACGTCACAACGTAACTGGGTGACTATAAAGGTAGACTATGGGTATCTCCGAAAGTGTCTGTTGGGTTGACACGGATCAAGACTGGGATTTGTCACTCCGTATGACGGAGAGGTATCACTGGGCCCACTTGGTAATGCATCATCATTATGAGCTCAAAGTGACCAAGTGTCTGGTCACGGGATCATGCATTACGGTATGAGTAAAGTGACTTGCCGGTAACGAGATTGAACGAGGTATGGGGATACTGACGATTGAATCTCGGGCAAGTAACATATCGATTGACAAAGGGAATTGCATACGGGGTTGCTTGAATCCTCGACATCGTGGTTTATCCGATGAGATCATCGTGGAGCATGTGGGAGCCAACATGGGTATCCAGATCCCGTTGTTGGTTATTGACCGGAGAGTCGTCTCGGTCATGTCTGCATGTCTCCCGAACCCGTAGGGTCTACACACTTAAGGTTCGGTGACGCTAGGGTTGTAGGGATATGTATATGCAGTAACCCGAATGTTGTTCGGAGTCCCGGATGAGATCCCGGACATCACGAGGAGTTCCGGAATGGTTCGGAGGTAAAGAATTATATATAGGAAGTGCTATTTCGGCCATCGGGACAAGTTTCGGGGTTATCGGTATTGTACCGGGACCACCGGAAGGGTCCCAGGGGTCCACCGGGTGGGGCCACCTGCCCCTGGGGGCCACATGGGCTGTAGGTGGTGCGCCTTGGCCTACATGGGCCAAGGGCACCAGCCCCAAGAGGCCCATGCGCCTAGGGTTCACAAAAGGGAAGAGTCCCACTAGTGGAAGGCACCTCCTAGGTGCCTTGGGGGGGAGGGAAACCTCCCTTGGCCGCCGCCCCCCTAGGAGATTGGATCTCCTAGGGCCGGCGCCCCCCCCCCCCTTGGCCCTCCTATATATAGTTGGGGAAGGAGGGCTTTTCATCCGCGCCTTTGGTTGTCTCCTTCTCCCTCTCCAACACCTCCTCCTCCTCCATAGTGCTTGGCGAAGCCCTGACGGAGTACTGCAGCTCCATCACCACCACACCGTCGTGCTGCTGCTGGAGCCATCTTCCTCAACCTCTCCTTCCCCCTTGCTGGATCAAGAAGAAGGAGACGTTACACTGACCGTACGTGTGTTGAACGCGGAGGTGCCGTCTGTTCGGTGCTAGGATCTCCGGTGATTTGGATCACGTCGTGTACGACTACCTCATCCCCGTTCTTTGAACGCTTCTGCTCGCGATCTACAAAGGTACGCAGATGCATCCGATTACTCGTTGCTAGATGAACTCATAGATGGATCTTGGTGAAACCGTAGGAAAAATTTATGTTTTCTGCAACGTTCCCCAACAGTGGCATCATGAGCTAGGTCTATGCATAGTTCTCTTGCACGAGTAGAACACAATTTGTTGTGGGCGTTGATGTTGTCAACTTTCTTGCCGCTACTAGTCTTATCTTGCTTCAACGGTATTGTGGGATGAAGCGGCCCGGACCAACCTTACACGTACGCTTACGTGAGACCGGTTCCACCGACTAACATGCACAAGTTGCATAAGGTGGCTGGCGGGTGTCTGTCTCTCCTACTTTAGTTGGAGCAGATTCGATGAAAAGGGTCCTTATGAAGGGTAAATAGAAGTTGACAAATCACGTTGTGGCTTTCACGTAGGTAAGAAAATGTTCTGGCTAGAACCCTACTTCAGCCACGTAAAACTTGCAACAACAATTAGAGGACGTCTAACTTGCTTTTGCAGCAAGTGCTTTGTGATATGATATGGCCAAAGTTGTGATGAATGATGAATGATCTATATGTGATTTATGAGATGTTCATGCTATTGTAATAGGAATCACGACTTGCATGTCGATGAGTATGACAACCGGCAGGAGCCATAGGAGTTGTCTATAATTTTTGTATGACCTGCGTGTCATTGAGAAACGCCATGTAAATTACTTTACTTTATTGCTAAACATGTTAGCCATAGTAGTAGAAGTAATAGCTGGCGAGCAACTTCATGGAGACACAATGATGGAGATCATGATGATGGAGATCATGGTGTCATGCCGGTGACAAGATGATCATGGAGCCCCAAGATGGAGATCAAAAGAGCTATGTGATATTGGCCATATCATGTCACTATTATTATTTGATTGCATGTGATGTTTATCATGTTTTTGCATCTTGTTTACTTAGAACGACGGTAGTAAATAAGATGATCCCTCATAATAATTTCAACAAGTGTTCCCCCTAACTGTGCACCGTTGCGACAGTTCATTCGTTTCTAAGCATCACGTGATGATCGGGTGTGATAGATTCCAACGTTCACATACAACGGGTGTAAGACAGATTTACACATGCAAACACTTAGGTTGACTTGACGAGCCTAGCATGTACAGACATGGCCTCGAAACACAGAAGACTGAAAGGTCGAGCATGAGTCGTATAGAAGATACGATCAACATGAAGATGTTCACCGATGTTGACTAGTCCGTCTCACGTGATGATCGGACACGGCCTAGTTGACTCGGATCATGTTATACTTAGATGACTAGAAGAGGGATGTCTATCTAAGTGGGAGTTCATTGTATAATTTGATTAGATGAACTTAATTATCATGAACTTAGTCTAAAATATTTACAATATGTCTTGTAGATCAAATGGCCAACGTAGTCCTCAACTTCAACGTGTTCCTAGAGAAAACCAAGCTGAAAGACGATGGCAGCAACTACACGGACTGGGTCCGGAACCTGAGGATCATCCTCATAGCTGCCAAGAAAGATTATGTCCTACAAGCACCGCTCGGTGACACACCTGTTCTCCCTGCAGAACAAGACGTTATGAACGCTTGGCAGGCACGTACCGATGACTACTCCCTTGTTCAGTGCGGCATGCTTTACAGCTTAGAGCCGGGGCTCCAAAAGCGTTTTGAGAGACATGGAGCATATGAGATGTTCGAAGAGCTGAAAATGGTTTTTCAAGCTCATGCCCGGGTCGAGAGATATGAAGTCTCCGACAAATTCTTCAGCTGTAAGATGGAGGAAAATAGTTCTGTTAGTGAGCACATACTCACTATGTCTGGGTTACATAACCGCTTGACTCAGCTGGGAGTTAATCTCCCAAATGACGCGGTCATTGATAGAATCCTCCAGTCGCTTCCACCAAGCTACAAGAGCTTTGTGATGAACTTCAATATGCAGGGGATGGAAAAGACCATTCCTGAAGTATTTGCTATGCTGAAATCAGCAGAGGTAGAAGTCAAGAAGGAACATCAAGTGTTGATGGTGAATAAAACTACTAAGTTCAAGAAGGGCAAGGATAAAAAGAACTTCAAGAAGGATGGCAAGGGAGTTGCCGTGCCCGGCAAGCAAGCTGCCGGGAAGAAGCCAAAGAATGGACCCAAGCCCGATACTGAGTGCTTTTATTGCAAGGAAAGTGGTCACTGGAAGCGGAACTGCCCCAAATACTTAGCGGACAAGAAGGCCGGCAAAACAAAAGGTATATATGATATACATGTAATTGATGTGTACCTTACCAGTACTCGTAGTAGCTCCTGGGTATTTGATACCGGTGCAGTTGCTCACATTTGTAACTCAAAGCAGGAGCTGCGGAATAAGCGGAGACTGGCAAAGGACGAGGTGACGATGCGCGTCGGGAATGGTTCCAAGGTCAATGTGATCGCCGTCGGCACGCTACCTCTACATTTACCTACGGGATTAGTTTTAAACCTCAATAATTGTTATTTAGTGCCAGCTTTGAGCATGAACATTGTATCGGGATCTCGTTTAATTCGAGATGGCTACTCATTTAAATCCAAGAATAATGGTTGTTCTATTTATATGAGAGATATGTTTTATGGTCATGCTCCGATGGTGAATGGTTTATTCTTCCTCGAATGTAATGCTACACATGTTCATAGTGTGAAAACCAAAAGATGTAAGGATGATAACGATAGTCCCACATACTTGTGGCACTGCCGCCTTGGTCACATAGGTGTCAAACGCATGAAGAAGTTCCATGCAGATGGACTTTTAGAGTCTCTTGATTATGAATCATTTGACACGTGCGAACCATGCCTCATGGGTAAAATGACCAAGACTCCGTTCTCAGGAACAATGGAGCGAGCAACCAACTTATTGGAAATCATACATACTGATGTGTGCGGTCCAATGAGTGTTGAGGCTCGCGGTGGCTATCGTTATGTTCTCACCCTCACTGATGACTTGAGTAGATATGGGTATATCTACTTAATGAAACACAAGTTTGAAACCTTTGAAAAGTTCAAGGAATTTCAGAGTGAGGTTGAGAATCAACGTGACAGGAAAATCAAGTTTCTACGATCAGATCGTGGAGGAGAATACTTGAGTCAGGAATTTGGCACACACTTAAGAAAATGTGGAATAGTTTCACAACTCACGCCGCCTAGAACACCTCAGCGTAATGGTGTGTCCGAACGTCGTAATCGCACTATATTAGATATGGTGCGATCTATGATGTCTCTTACCGATTTACCGATATCTTTTTGGGGATATGCTTTAGAGACTGCCGCATTCACTTTAAATAGGGCTCCGTCGAAATACGTTGAGACAACACCGTATGAATTATGGTTTGGGAAGAAACCTAAGCTGTCGTTTCTAAAAGTTTGGGGATGCAACGCTTATGTCAAGAAACTTCAACCTGAAAAGCTCGAACCCAAGTCGGAAAAATGTGTCTTCATAGGATACCCTAAAGAAACTATTGGGTATACCTTCTATCTCAGATCCGAAGGTAAGATCTTTGTTGCCAAGAATGGATCCTTTCTAGAGAAAGTGTTTCTCTCGAAAGAAGTAAGTGGGAGGAAAGTAGAACTTGATGAAGTATTACCTCTTGAACCGGAAAATGGTGCAACTCAAGAAAATGTTCCTGAGGTGCCTGCACCGACTAGAGAGGAAGTTAACGATAATGATCAAGGTACTTCTGATCAAGCTCCTACTGAAATTCTAAGGTCCACAAGGACACGTTCCGCACCAGAGTGGTACGGCAACCCTGTCTTAGAAATCATGTTGTTGGACAACGGTGAACCTTCGAACTATGAAGAAGCGATGGCAGGCCCGGATTCCGACAAATGGCTAGAAGCCATGAAATCCGAGATAGGATCCATGTATGAAAACGAAGTATGGACTTTGACTGACTTGCCCGTAGAGCGGCGAGCCATAGAAAATAAATGGATCTTTAAGAAGAAGACAGACGCGGATGGTAATGTGACCATCTATAAAGCTCGGCTTGTCGCTAAGGGTTATCGACAAGTTCAAGGGGTTGACTACGATGAGACTTTCTCACCGGTAGCGAAGCTAAAGTCAGTCCGAATCATGTTAGCAATTGCCGCATTTTACGATTATGAGATATGGCAAATGGACGTCAAAACGGCATTCCTTAATGGTTTCCTTAAGGAAGAATTGTATATGATGCAGCCGGAAGGTTTTGTTGATCCTAAGAATGCTGACAAGGTGTGCAAGCTCCAACGCTCGATTTATGGGTTGGTGCAAGCATCTCGGAGTTGGAACATTCGCTTTGATGAGATGATCAAAGCGTTTGGGTTTACGCAGACTTATGGAGAAGCCTGTGTTTACAAGAAAGTGAGTGGGAGCTCTGTAGCATTTCTCATACTATATGTAGATGACATACTTTTGATGGGAAATGATATACAACTCTTGGACAGCATCAAGGCCTACTTGAATAAGAGTTTTTCAATGAAGGACCTTCGAGAAGCTGCTTATATATTAGGCATCAAGATCTACAGAGATAGATCAAGACGCCTCATAGGTCTTTCACAAAGCACATACCTTGATAAGATATTAAAGAAGTTCAATATGGATCAGTCTAAGAAGGGGTTCTTGCCTGTGTTGCAAGGTGTGAAATTGAGCTCAGCTCAATGTCCGACCACGGCAGAAGATATAGAAGAGATGAGTGTCATCCCCTATGCCTCAGCCATAGGTTCTATTATGTATGCCATGCTGTGTACCAGACCTGATGTAAACCTTGCCGTAAGTTTGGTAGGAAGGTACCAAAGTAATCCCGGCAAGGAACACTGGACAGCGGTCAAGAATATCCTGAAGTACTTGAAAAGGACTAAGGAAATGTTTCTCGTTTATGGAGGTGACGAAGAGCTCGTCGTAAAGGGTTACATCAACGCTAGCTTCGACACAGATCTGGATGACTCAAAGTCACAAACCGGATACGTGTATATTTTGAATGGTGGGGCAGTAAGCTGGTGCAGTTGCAAGCAGAGCATCGTGGCGGGATCTACATGTGAAGCGGAGTACATGGCAGCCTCGGAGGCAGCACATGAAGCAATATGGGTGAAGGAGTTCATCACCGACCTAGGAGTCATACCCAATGCGTCGGGGCCAATCAAACTCTTCTGTGACAACACTGGAGCTATTGCACTTGCCAAGGAGCCCAGGTTTCACAAGAAGACAAGGCACATCAAGCGTCGTTTCAACTCCATTCGTGAAAATGTTCAAGATGGAGACATAGATATTTGTAAAGTATATACGGACCTGAATGTAGCAGATCCGTTGACTAAACCTCTCCCTAGGGCAAAACATGATCAACACCAGAATTCCATGGGTGTTCGATTCATCACAATGTAACTAGATTATTGACTCTAGTGCAAGTGGGAGACTGTTGGAAATATGCCCTAGAGGCAATAATAAAAGCATTATTATTATATTTCCTTGTTCATGATAATTGTCTTTATTTATGCTATAATTGTGTTATCCGGAAATCGTAATACATGTGTGAATAACAGACACCAACATGTCCCTAGTAAGCCTCTAGTTGACTAGCTCGTTGATCAACAGATAGTCATGGTTTCTTGACTATGGACATTGGATGTCATTGATAACGAGATCACATCATTAGGAGAATGATGTGATGGACAAGACCCAATCCTAAACATAGCATAAGATCATATAGTTCGTTTGCTATAGTTTTCCAATGTCAAGTATCTTTTCCTTAGACCATGAGATCGTGTAACTCCCAGATACCATAGGAGTGCTTTGGGTATACCAAACATCACAACGTAACTGGGTGACTATAAAGGTAGACTACGGGTATCTCCGAAAGTGTCTGTTGGGTTGACACGGATCAAGACTGGGATTTGTCACTCCGTATGACGGAGAGGTATCACTGGGCCCACTCGGTAATGCATCATCATTATGAGCTCAAAGTGACCAAGTGTCTGGTCATGGGATCATGCATTACGGTACGAGTAAAGTGACTTGCCGGTAACGAGATTGAACGAGGTATGGGGATACTGACGATCGAATCTCGGGCAAGTAACATATCGATTGACAAAGGGAATTGCATACGGGGTTGCTTGAATCCTCGACATCGTGGTTCATCCGATGAGATCATCGTGGAGCATGTGGGAGCCAACATGGGTATCCAGATCCCGCTGTTGGTTATTGACCGGAGAGTCGTCTCGGTCATGTCTGCATGTCTCCCGAACCCGTAGGGTCTACACACTTAAGGTTCGGTGACGCTAGGGTTGTAGGGATATGTATATGCAGTAACCCGAATGTTGTTCGGAGTCCTGGATGAGATCCCGGACGTCACGAGGAGTTCCGGAATGGTTCGGAGGTAAAGAATTATATATAGGAAGTGCTATTTCGGCCATCGGGACAAGTTTCGGGGTTATCGGTATTGTACCGGGACCACCGGAAGGGTCCCGGGGGTCCACCGGGTGGGGCCACCTGCCCCTGGGGGCCACATGGGCTGTAGGTGGTGAGCCTTGGCCTACATGGGCCAAGGGCACCAGCCCCAAGAGGCCCATGCGCCTAGGGTTCACAAAAGGGAAGAGTCCCACTAGTGGAAGGCACCTCCTAGGTGCCTTGGGGGGAGGGAAACCTCCCTTGGCCGCCGCCCCCCTAGGAGATTGGATCTCCTAGGGCCGGCGCCCCCCCCTTGGCCCTCCTATATATAGTGGGGGAAGGAGGGCTTTTCATCCACGCCTTTGGTTGTCTCCTTCTCCCTCTCCAACACCTCCTCCTCCTCCATAGTGCTTGGCGAAGCCCTGACGGAGTACTGCAGCTCCATCACCACCACACCGTCGTGCTGCTGCTAGAGCCATCTTCCTCAACCTCTCCTTCCCCCTTGCTGGATCAAGAAGAAGGAGACGTTACGCTGACCGTACGTGTGTTGAACGCGGAGGTGCCGTCCGTTCGGTGCTAGGATCTCCGGTGATTTGGATCACGTCGTGTACGACTACCTCATCCCCGTTCTTTGAACGCTTCCGCTCGCGATCTACAAAGGTATGTAGATGCATCCGATTACTCGTTGCTAGATGAACTCATAGATGGATCTTGGTGAAACCGTAGGAAAAATTTATGCTTTCTGCAACGTTCCCCAACAGCTAGCGGGTGTCTGTCTCTCCCACTTTAGTCGGATCGGATTCGATGAACAGGGCCCTTATGAAGGGTAAATAGAAATTGGCAATTCACATTGTGGTTTTGGCGTAGGTAAGAAACGTTCTTGCTAGAAACCTATAGCAGCCACGTAAAAACTTGCAACAACAATTAGAGGACGTCTAACTTGTTTTTGCAGCAAGTGTTTTGTGATGTGATATGGCCAAAGGTTGTGATGAATGATGAATGATATATGTGATGTATGAGATTGATCATGTTCATGTAATAGGAATCACGACTTGCATGTCGATGAGTATGACAACCGGCAGGAGCCATAGGAGTTGTCTTTATTTATTTATGACCTGCGTGTCAACATAAACGTCATGTAATTACTTTACTTTATTGCTAAAGCGTTAGCCATAGTAGTAGAAGTAATAGATGACGAGACAACTTCAAGAAGACACGATGATGGAGATCATGGTGTCATGCCGGTGACAAGATGATCATGGAGCCCCAAGATGGAGATCAAAGGAGCTATATGATATTGGCCATATCATGTCACTATTATTTGATTGCATGTGATGTTTATCATGTTTTTGCATCTTGTTTACTTAGAGAGACGGTAGTAAATAAGATGATCCCTCATAATAATTTCAAGAAAGTGTTCCCCCTAACTATGCGCCGTTGCGACAGTTTGTTGTTTCGAAGCACCACGTGATGATCGGGTGTGATAGATTCCAACGTTCACATACAACGGGTGTAAGACAGATTTACACACACAATACAATTAGGTTGACTTGACGAGCCTAGCATGTACAGACATGGCCTCGGAACACAGAAGACCAAAAGGTCGAGCATGAGTCGTATAGAAGATACGATCAACATGAAGATGTTCACCGATGTTGACTAGTCCGTCTCACGTGATGATCGGACACGGCCTAGTCAACTCGGATCATGTTATACTTAGATGACTGGAGGGATGTCTATCTAAGTGGGAGTTCATTGAATAATTTGATTAGATGAACTTAATTATCATGAACTTAGTCTAAAATCTTTACAATATGTCTTGTAGATCAAATGGCCAACGTTGTCCTCAACTTCAACGCGTTCCTAGAGAAAACCAAGCTGAAAGACGATGGCAGCAACTATACGGACTGGGTCCGGAACCTAAGGATCATCCTCATAGCTGCCAAGAAAGATTATGTCCTAGAAGCACCGCTAGGTGACGCACCCGTCCCACAGAACCAAGACGTTATGAACGCTTGGCAGACACGTGCTGATGATTACTCCCTCGTTCAGCGCGGCATGCTTTACAGCTTAGAACCGGGGCTCCAAAAGCGTTTTGAGCGACACGGAGCATATGAGATGTTCGAAGAGCTGAAAATGGTTTTCCAAGCTCATGCCCGGGTCGAGATATATGAAGTCTCCGACAAGTTCTTCAGCTCTAAGATGGAGGAAAATAGTTCTGTCAGTGAGCACATACTCAAAATGTCTGGGTTGCATAACAGCTTGACTCAGCTGGGAGTTAATCTCCCGGATGACGTGGTCATTGACAGAATCCTTCAGTCGCTTCCACCAAGCTACAAGAGCTTTGTGATGAACTTCAATATGCAGGGGATGGAAAAGACCATTCCTGAAGTATTTGCAATGCTGAAATCAGCAGACGTACAAGTCAAAAAGGAACATCAAGTGTTGATGGTGAATAAAACCACTAAGTTCAAGAAAGGCAAGGGTAAGAAGAACTTCAAGAAGGACGGCAAGGGAGTTGCCGCGCCCGATAAGCAAGCTGCTGGGAAGAAGCCAAAGAATGGACCCAAGCCCGAGACTGAGTGCTTTTATTGCAAGGGAAGTGGTCACTGGAAGCGGAACTGCCCCAAATACTTAGCGGACAAGAAGGCCGGCATCACAAAAGGTATATGTGATATACATGTAATTGATGTGTACCTTACCAGTACTCGTAGTAGCTCCTGGGTATTTGATACCGGTGCGGTTGCTCACATCTGTAACTCAAAGCAGGAGCTGCGGAATAAGCGGAGACTGGCGAAGGACGAGGTGATGATGCGCGTCGGGAATGGTTCCAAGGTCGATGTGATCGCCGTCGGCACACTACCTCTACATTTACCTATGGGATTAGTTTTAAACCGCAATAATTGTTATTTAGTGCCAACTTTGAGCATGAACATTGTATCAGGATCTCGTTTAATATGATATGGCTACTCATTTAAATCCGAGAATAATGGTTGTTCTATTTATATGAGAGATATGTTTTATGGTCATGCTTCGATGGTGAATGGTTTATTATTAATGAATCTCGAGCATAATGCTACACATATTCATAGTGTGAATACCAAAAGATGTAAGGTTGATAATGATAGTCCCACATACTTGTGGCACTGCAGCCTTGGTCACATAGGTGTCAAACGCATGAAGAAGCTCCATGCAGATGGACTTTTAGAGTCTCTTGATTACGAATCATTTGACATGTGCGAACCATGCCTCATGGGTAAAATGACCAAGACTCCGTTCTCGGGAACAATGGAGTGAGCAACCAACTAATTAGAAATCATACATACTAATGTGTGCGGTCCAATGAGTGTTGAGGCTCGCGCTGGCTATCGTTATGTTCTCACCCTCACTGATGATTTGAGTAGATATGGGTATGTCTACTTAATGAAACACAAGTCTGAGACCTTTGAAAAGTTCAAGGAATTTCAGAGTGAGGTTGAGAATCAACGTGACAGGAAAATCAAGTTCTTGCGATCAGATCGTGGGGGAGAATACTTGAGTCACGAATTTGGCACACACTTAAGAAAATGTGGAATAGTTTCACAACTCACGCCGCCTGGAACACGTCAGCATAATGGTGTGTCCGAACGTCGTAATCGCACTCTATTAGATATGGTGCAATCTATGATGTCTCTTACCGATTTACCGCTATCATTTTGGGGCTATGCTTTAGAGACTGCCGCATTCACTTTAAATAGGGCTCCGTCGAAATCCGTTGAGACGACACCGTATGAATTATGGTTTGGGAAGAAACCTAAGCTGTCGTTTCTAAAAGTTTGGGGATGCGATGCTTATGTCAAGAAACTTCAACCTGAAAAGCTCGAACCCAAGTCGGAAAAATGTGTCTTCATAGGATACCCTAAAGAAACTGTTGGGTATACCTTCTACCTCAGATCCGAAGGCAAGATCTTTGTTGCCAAGAATGGGTCCTTTCTAGAGAAGGAGTTTCTCTCGAAAGAAATAAGTGGGAGGAAGGTAGAACTTGATGAAGTATTACCTCTTGAACCGGTAAGTGGCGCAGCTCAAGAAAATGTTCCTGAGGTGCCTGCACCGACTAGAGAGGAAGTTGATGATGATCATGAAACTTCAAATCAAGTTGCTACTGAACTTCGTAGGTCCACAAGGACACGTTCCACACCAGAGTGGTACGGCAACCCTGTCTTGGAAATCATGTTGTTAGACAACGGTGAACCTTCGAACTATGAAGAAGCGATGGCGGGCCCAGATTCCGACAAATGGCTGGAAGCCATGAAATCCGAGATAGGATCCATGTATGAAAACGAAGTATGGACTTTGACTGACTTGCCCGTTGATCGGTGAGCCATAGAAAATAAATGGATCTTTAAGAAGAAGACAGACGCGGATAGTAATGTGACCATCTATAAAGCTCGGCTTGTCGCTAAGGGTTATCGACAAGTTCAAGGGGTTGACTACGATGAGACTTTCTCACCCGTAGCGAAGCTGAAGTCCCTCCGAATCATGTTAGCAATTGTCGCATTCTATGATTATGAGATATGGCAAATGGACGTCAAAACGGCATTCCTTAATGGTTTCCTTAAGGAGGAATTGTATATGATGCAGCCGGAAGGTTTTGTCGATCCTAAGAATGCTGACAAGGTGTGCAAGCTCCAACGCTCGATTTATGGGCTGGTGCAAGCATCTCGGAGTTGGAACATTCGCTTTGATGAAATGATCAAAGCGTTTGGGTTTATGCAGACTTATGGAGAAGCCTGCATTTACAAGAAAGTGAGTGGGAGCTCTGTAGCATTTCTCATATTGTATGTGGTTGACATACTGTTGATGGGAAATGATATAGAATTCCTGGAAAGCATAAAGGCCTATTTGAACAAGTGTTTTTCAATGAAGGACCTTGGAGAAGCTGCTTATATATTAGGCATCAAGATCTATAGAGATAGATCGAGACGCCTCATTGGTCTTTCACAGAGTACGTACCTTGACAAGATTTTGAAGAAGTTCAAAATGGATCAGTCAAAGAAAGGGTTCTTGCCTGTATTGCAAGGTACTAGATTGAGCTTGGCTCAATGCACGACCACGGCAGAAGATAGAGAAAAGATGAGTGTCGTCCCCTATGCCTCGGCCATAGGGTCTATCATGTATGCTATATTGTGTACCAGACATGATGTAAACCTTGCCGTGAGTTTGGTAGGAAGGTACCAAAGTAATCCCGGCATGGAACACTAGACAGCGGTCAAAAATATCCTGAAGTACCTGAAAAGGACTAAGGAAATGTTTCTCGTTTATGGAGGTGACGAAGAGCTCGTCGTAAAGGGTTACGTCGATGCTAGCTTCGACACAGATCTGGATGACTCTAAGTCACAAACCGCATACGTGTATATTTTGAATGGTGGGGCAGTAAGCTGGTGCAGTTGCAAGCAAAGTGTTGTGGCGGGATCTACATGTGAAGCGGAGTACATGGCAGCCTCGGAGGCAGCACACAAAGCAGTCTGGGTGAAGGAGTTCATTACCGACCTAGGAGTCATACCCAATGCGTCGGGCCCGATGACTCTCTTCTGTGACAACACTAGAGCTATTGCCCTTGTCAAGGAGCCCAGATTTCATAGGAAGACCAGGCATATCAAGCGTCGCTTCAACTCCATTCGTGAAAGTGTTCAAAATGGAGACATAGAGATTTGTAAAGTACATACGGACCTGAATGTAGCAGATCCGTTGACTAAACCTCTCCCTAGAGCAAAACATGATCAACACCAGAATTCCATGGGTGTTCGATTCATCACAATGTAACTAGTTGATTGACTCTAGTGCAAGTGGGAGACTGTTCAAAATATGCCCTAGAGGCAATAATAAAATGATTATTATATTTCCTTGTTCATGATAATTGTCTATTATTCATGCTATAATTGTATTACCCGGAAATTGTAATACATGTGCGAATACATAGACCACAATGTGTCCCTAGTGAGCCTCTAATTGACTAGCTCGTTGATCAACAGATAGTCATGGTTTCCTGGCTATGGACATGGGGATGTCATTGATAATGGGATCACATCATTAGGAGAATGATGTGATGGACAAGACCCAAACCTAAGCATAGCACAAAGATCGTGTAGTTCGTTTGCTGTAGCTTTTCTGGATGTCAAGTATCATTTCCTTAGACCATGAGATTGTGCAACTCCTGGATACCGTAGGAGTACCTTGGGTGTGTCAAACGTCACAACGTAACTGGGTGACTATAAAGGTACATTACAGGTATCTTCGAAAGTGTCTGTTGGGTTGGCACGAATCGAGACTGGGATTTGTCACTCCGTATGACGGAGAGGTATCTCTGGGCCCACTCGGTAATGCATCATCATAATAAGCTCAATGTGATCAAGTGGTTGATCACAGGATCATGCATTACGGTACGAGTAAAGTAACTTGCCGGTAATGAGACTGAACAAGGTATTGGGATACCGACGATCGGGTCTCGGGCAAGTAACATACCGATTGACAAAGGGAATTGAGTACGGGATTAATTAGGTCCTCAACATCATGGTTCATCCGATGAGATCATCAAGGAGCATGTGGGAGCCAACATGGGTATCCAGATCCCGCTGTTTGTTATTGACCAGAGAGTCATCTCGGTCATGTCTGCTTGTCTCCCGAACCCGTAGGGTCTACACACTTAAGGTTCGGTGACGCTAGGGTTGTATAGATATGAGTATGCAGTAATCCGAAAGTTGTTCGGAGTCCCGGATGAGATCCTGGACGTCACGAGGAGTTCCGGAATTGTCCGGAGGTGAAGAATTATATATAGGAAGTGTAGTTTCGGCCATCGGGAAAGTTTCGGGGTCACCGGTATTGTACCGGGACCACCGGATGGGTCCCGGGGGTCCACCAAGTGGGGCCACCCATCCCGGAGGGCCCCATGGGCTGAAGTGGGGAGGGGAACCAGCCCATAGTGGGCTGGTGCGCCCCCCTTGGGGCCCCCCATGCGCCTAGGGTTGGGAACCCTAGGGGAGGGGGCGCCTCCACTTGCCTTGGGGGGTACTCCACCCCCTTGGCCGCCGGCCCCCCTAGGAGATCCCATCTCCTAGGGCTGGCGCACCCCCTAGGGGGCCTATATAAAGGAGGGGGCCGGAGGGCAGCAACACCTTAAGCCTTGGCGCCTCCCTCTCCCCTGCTACACCTCTCCCTCTCGCAGAAGCTCGGCGAAGCCCTGCTGCGATCACTGCTGCATCCACCACCACGCTGTCGTGCTGCTGGATCTTCATCAACCTCTCCTTCCCCCTTGCTGGATCAAGAAGGAGGAGACGTCATCCGCTCCGTATGTGTGTTGAACGCGGAGGTGCCGTCTGTTCGGCACTTGGTCATCGGTGATTTGGATCACGGCGAGTACGACTCCATCATCCCCATTCTCTTGAACGCTTCCGCTCGCAATCTACAAGGGTATGTAGATGCACTCTCCTCTCGTTGCTAGTTGACTCCATAGATTGATCTTGGTGAAACGTAGGAAATTTTTTTGTTTTCTGCAACGTTCCCCAACATAAACGAGATGCGATAATAAAAGAGATGCAATATAATAACTAAGAGACCCGGGGGCCATAGGTTTCACTAGTGGCTTCTCTCATGATAGAAAGTATTACGGTGGGTGAACAAATTACTGCCGAGCAATTGATAGAAGAGCGCATAATTATGAGAATATCTAGGCAATGATTATGAAATATAGGCATCACGTCCGTGTTAAGTAGGCCGAAACGATTCTGCATCTACTACTATTACTCCACACATCGACCGCTATCCAGCATGCATCTAGAGTATTAAGTTCATAAGAATAGAGTAATGCTTTAGGCAAGATGACATGATGTAGAAGGATAAACTCAAGCAATATGATATAAACCCCATCTTTTTATCCTCAATGGTAACAATACAATACGTGCCTTGCTGCCCCTACTTTCACTGGGAAAGGACACCGCAAGATTGAGCCCAAAGCTAAGCACTTCTCCCATTGCAAGAAAGATCAATCTAGTGGGCCAAACTAAACCGATAATTCGAAGAGACTTGCAAAGATATCAAATCATGCATATAAGAATTCAGAGAAGAACCAAATATTGTTCATAGATATACTTGAACATAAATCCGCAATTCATCGGATCTCGACAAACACACCACAAAAAGTGTTACATTGAATAGATCTCCAAGAACATCGAGGAGAACTTTGTATTGAGAACCAAAGAGAGTGAAGAAGCCATCTAGATAATAACTATGGACCCGAAGGTCTGTGGTAAAATACTCACACATCATCGGAGAGGCTATGGTGTTGATTAGAAGCCCTCCGTGATCGAATCCCCCTCCGGCAGATCGCCGGAAAAGGCCCCAGATGGGATCTCATGGGTCCAGAAGGTTGCGGTGGTGGAAAAGTGGTTCCGTGGCTCCCCTGATGTTTTTAGGGTATAAGAGTATATATAGGCGAAAGAAGTACGTCGGTGGAGCTCCGTGGGGCCCATGAGGGTGGGGGCGCGCCTACCCCCTGGGCGCGCCCCTTGCCACATGGAAGCTTCGCGGAGTTCCAGATGTCTACTCCAAGTCTCCTGGTTTGCATTTGTTCCAAGAAAGATCCTCGCAAAGGTTTCGTTCCGTTTGGATTCCGTTTGATATTCCTTTTCTGTGAAACACTAAAATAGGCAAAAAAACAGAAACTGGCACTGGGCCTCCGGTTAATAGGTTAGTCCCAAAAATAATATAAAAGTGCATATTAAAGCCCATTAAACAGCCAAAATAGATAATATAATAAAATGGAACAATAAAAAATTATAGATACGTTGGAGACGTATCAGATAGCTGCTCTTTGATTGATTGCATTTATTTGTTGCAATCCATGATAAATTCACCCCATGCTTATGAACAGAATAAAGCTTTTACTAAACATATTGTTGATGCTATGATGAAAGCTTTGGAAGAAAAATTGGAATTAGAAGTTTCAATTCCTAGAAAATTTCATGATGAGTGGGAATCTACTATCAAGGTCGAGATTAAAAATTACGAGTGTTTTGCTTTATGACTTGGGTGCTAGTGTTTCTACAATTCCGAAATCTTTATGTGATGTGCTTGGTCTTACCGATATTGAAGAGTGTTCTTTAAATTTGCACTTGGCGGATTCTACTATTAAAAAACCTATGGGAAGAATTAAGGATGTTTTTATTCTTGCAAATAGGAATTATGTGCCCATAGATTTTATTGTTCTTGATATTGATTGCAATCCATCTTGTTCAATTATTCTTGGTAGCCTGTTTTCACGTACTATTGATGCCGTGGTTGATATGAAAGAAGGCAATATTAAATTTCAATCTCCACTAAGGAAGGGTATGGAACACTTCCCTAGAACAATAACTAGGCCACCATATGAATCAATCATGAGGGCATCTTATGGATCTAGAAACAAAGATGGCAAAACTTAGATCCTTGCATTATGCCTAGCTAGGGGCATAAAGCGATAGCGCTTGTTGGGAGGCAACCCAATGAATAAAATTTATTTTTGCCTTTTGCTTTCTGTTCTTGAGTGTTTGCACAATTATGCTACTGTTATGATTGTGTTTTTTGTGTTTTAATTACTGTTTGTGCCAAGCAAAGCCTTTAGGATATTTTGGGTGATAATTGATTTGATCTTGCTGAAAACATAAACTTTTGCGCTCACGGAAATAATTCTCATTTTTAACAGGAGCATGATAAAATACCAATTATTTTTGCAAAAGATTAATATACAAATTATTCATGTGGTACTAATTGTTCAGAATTTTTGAAGTTACAGAATTATCGAAATATCTAGATTGCTACAAACTGTTCTGTTTTTGATAGATTGTATTTTCTTTGCGTTGTGTGCTTGTTTTGATGATTCTATGGTTTTCTTTGAAGAGTTTTTGTCATAGAAAAGTTGGAATACAGTAGATATAATGCAAGAGTAAAATATGAGTGGGTTTGCAACAGTACTTATAGTAGTGATTTGTTTTCTTATACTAATGGATCTCACGAAGGTTTTGTTGAGTTTTGTGAGATTGAAGTTTTCAAGTTTTGGGTGATGTTATGATGGATGAAGGAATAAGGAGTAAGAAGAGCCTAAGATTGGGGATGCCCATGGAATACCAAGCTATTATCCAAAGGGAAGCAAGCAACTAAGTTTGGGGATGCCCTAGTGGCATCCCCTCTTTCTTCTAATGACCATCGGTATTTTACTCGAAGCTATATTTTTATTCGTCTCATACTATGAGTTTTGTTTGAAGCATCTTGTATGATATGAGTCTTTGCTTGTTTTGATTTTTTGTTTTAAGTCATGAATCCTTGCTGGACACACCTATTTGAGAGAGCCAAAATTATGCCATGAATTGTTAGAATTGCTCTCTATGCTTCAATTAAATCTTTATGAGCTATGGAATTGCTCTAGTGCTTCACTTATATCTTTTTGAGCATGGTGTGCTTTAGTATTTTTGAAGAAATGCTCTCATACTTCACTTAGATTTACTTGAGAGTTAGTAATTTTTTAAGAAATTCTCTCTTGCTTCACTTAAATTATTTTGAGAGAAAGAAATATTATGCTCATGATCTTCACTTATATTTGTTTGAGCTTATTAAAAGCAACATATGAAATTAGTCCCAAAGTGATAGATATCCAAGAAGGATATGATAAAAACTTTCATGAAGATCATTGGACAAAATAAGCTTGATTCCTTGTAATAGTTTTGAGATATGATGATGTGATATGTGAGTCATGTCGATGAGTAATTATGCTTTACTAAGAATATTGGTGTTAAGGTTTGTGATTCCCTATGCAAGCATGAAAGTCAATAGTTATGCAATGAAATTACATCCTCTTGTGGTGCATTATGCAGTGTTACATATGCTTAATGCTCGCTTATGAGACTTTCCATTTCTTGGTTAGTCGCTTCTCAATCTTTTGCTAGCCTTCATTTTGCACTAAGTATGATCACTACTTGTGCATCCAAAATCCTTTAAACCAGCTTCGCCACATGAGTCCACTATACCTGTTGGGGAACGTAGTAATTTAAAAAAAAATCCTACGCACACATAGGATCATGGTGATGCATAGCAACGGGAGGGGAGAGTATCATCCACGTACCCTCGTAGACCGAAAGCGGAAGCGTTAGCACAACGCGGTTGATGTAGTCGTACGTCTTCACGATCCGACCGATCCAAGAACTGAACGTACGACACCTCCGAGTTCAGCACACGTTCAGCTCGATGACGTCCCACGAACTCCGATCCAGCAGAGCTTCACGGGAGAGTTCCATCAGCACGACGGCGTGGTGATGGTGATGATGTTGCTACCGACGCAGGGCTTTGCCTAAGCACCGCTACGATATGACCGAGGTGGAATATGATGGAGGGGGGCACCGCACACTGCTGGAATAGATCAATAGATCAACTTGTGTGTCTATGGGGGTGCCCCTTGCCTTAGTATATAAAGGAGGAGAGGAGGGGAGGCCGGCCGGCCCCTATGGGCGCGCCAAGTGTGGAGTCCTACTAGGACTCCAAGTCCTAGTAGGAGTCCACCAAAGGGAAGGAGGGAAGAAGGAAGGAGAGGGAGGAGAGAAAGGAAAGGGGGGCGGCCCCTAGTCCAATTCGGTTTGGGCTAGGGGGGGCCGTGCGCCCTGCCTTGCCCTGCCTCCTCTCTTCCACCACTTGGCCCATGAGGCCCAATACTTTTTTTCCTGTATTCCCGTATCTCCCCAGTACTTCGAAAAATACCCGAATCACTCGGAACCTTTCCGATGTCCGAATATAGTCATCCAATATATCGATATTTACGTATCGACCATTTCGAGACTCCTCGTCATGTCCCCGATCTCATCCTGGACTCCGAACTACCTTTGGTGCATCAAAACACATAAACTCATAATATCGATCGTCATCTAACTTTAAGCGTGCGGACCCTACGGGTTCGAGAACTATGTAGACATTACCGAGACATGTCTCTGGTCAATAACCAACAGCGGAACCTGGATGCTCACACTGGCTCCTACATATTCTACGAAGATCTTTATCGGTCAAACCGCATAACAACATACGTTGTTCCCTTTGTCATCGGTATGTTAATTGCCCAAGATTCGATCGTCGGTATCTCAATACCTAGTTTAATCTCGTTACCGTCAAGTCCTTTACTTGTTCCGTAAAACATCATCCCGCAACTAACTCATTAGTCACAATGCTTGCAAGGCTTATAGTGATGTGCTTTACTAAGTGGGCCAGAGATACCTCTCCGACAATCGGAGTGACAAATCCTAATCTCGAAATACGCCAACCCAACAAGTACCTTTGGAGACACCTGTAGAGCACCTTTATAATCACCCAGTTATGTTGTGACGTTTGGTAGCATACAAAGTGTTCCTCCAGTAAACGGGAGTTGCATAATCTCATAGTCATAGGAACATGTGTAAGTCATGAAGAAAGCAATAGCAGAATACTAAACGATCAAGTGCTAAGCTAACAGAATGGGTCAAGTCAATCACATCATTCTCCTAATGATGTGATCCCGTTAATCAAATGACAACTCATGTCTATGGCTAGGAAACATAACCATCTTTGATCAATGATCTAGTCAAGTAGAGGCATACTAGTGACACTCTGTTTGTCTATGTATTCACACAAGTATTATGTTTCCGGTTAATACAATTATAGCATGAATAATAAACATTTATCATGATATGAGGAAATATATAATAACTTTATTATTGCCTCTTGGGCATATTTCCTTCAGTCTCCCACTTGCACTAGAGTCAATAATCTAGTTCACATCGCCATGTGATTTAACACCAATAGTTCACATCACCATGTGATTAGCACCCATAGTTCACATCGTCATGTGACCAACACCCAAAGGGTTTACTAGAGTCAATAATCTAGTTCACATCGCTATGTGATTAACACCCAAAGAGTACTAAGGTGTGATCATGTTTTGCTTGTGAGAGAAGTTTAGTCAATGGGTCTGCCACATTCAGATCCGTATGTATTTTGCAAATTTCTATGTCAACAATGCTCTGCACGTAGCTACTCTAGCTAATTGCTCCCACTTTCAATATGTATCTAGATTGAGACTTAGAGTCATCTAGATCGGTGTCAAAACTTGCATCGACGTAACCCTTTACGACGAACCTTTTGTCACCACCATAATCGAGAAATATATCCTTATTCCACTAAGGATAATTTTGATCGTTGTCTAGTGATCTACTCCTAGATCACTATTGTACTCCCTTGCTAAACTCGGTGTAGGGTATACAATAGATCTGGTACACGGCATGGCATACTTTATAGAACCTATGGCTGAGGCATAGGGAATGACTTTTATTCTCTTTCTATCTTCTGCCGTGGTGAGGCTTTGAGTCTTACTCAATTTCACACCTTGTAACACAGGCAAGAACTCTTTCTTTGACTGTTCCATTTTGAACTACTTCAAAATCTTGTCAAGGTATGTACTCATTGAAAAAACTTATCAAGTGTCTTGATCTATCTCCATAGATCTTGATGCTCAATATGTAAGCAGCTTCACCGAGGTCTTTATTTGAAAAACTCGTTTCAAATACTCCTTTATGCTTTCCAGAAAATTTTACATTATTTCCGATCAATAATATGTCATTCACATATGTTTATCAGAAATGCTGTAGTGATCCCACTCACTTTCTTGTAAATACAGGCTTCACCACAAGTCTGTATAAAACTATATGTTTTGATCACACTATCAAAATGTTTATTCCAACTCCGAGAGGCTTGCACCAGCCCATAAATAGATCGCTGGAGCTTGCACACTTTGTTAGCTCCCTTTGGATCGACAAAACCTTCTGGTTGTATCATATACAACTCTTCTTCCAGAAATCCATTTAGGAATGTAGTTTTGACATCCATTTGCCAGATTTCATAAAATGTGGCAATTTGCTAACATGATTCGGACAGACCTAAGCATCGCTACGAGTGAGAAAATCTCATCGTAGTCAACACCTTGAACTTTGTCAAAACCTTTTTCGACAAGTCTAGCTTTGTACATAGTAACACTACTATCAGCGTTCGTCTTCCTCTTGAAGATCCATTTATTTTCTATGGCTTGCTGATCATCAGGCAAGTCATCCAAAGTCCACACTTTGTTCTCATACATGGATCCCATCTCAGATTTCATGGCCTCAAATCATTTTGCGGAATCTGAGCTCATCATCGCTTCCTCATAGTTCATAGGTTCGTCATGGTCTAGTAACATGACCTCCAGAACAGGATTACCGTACCACTCTAGTGCGGATCTTACTCTTGTTGACCTACGAGGTTCAGTAGTAACTTGATCTGAAGTTTCATGATCATCATCATTAGCTTCCTCTCTAATTGGTGTAGATGTCACAGAAACCGGTTTCTGTGATGAACTACTTTCCAATAAGGGAGAAGGTACAATTACCTCATCAAGTTCTACTTTCCTCCCACTCACTTGTTTCGAGAGAAACTCCTTCTCTAGAAAGGATCCATTCTTAGCAACGAATTTTTGCCTTTGGATCTGTGATTAGAAGGTGTACCCAACAGTCTCCTTTAGGTATCCTATGAAGACATATTTCTCCGATTTGGGTTTGAGCTTATCAGGATGAAACTTTTTCACATAAGCATCGCAACCCCAAACTTTAAGAAACAACAACTTTGGTTTCTTGCCAAACCACAGTTCATATAGTGTCGTCTCAACGGATTTAGATGGTGCCCCATTTAACGTGAATGCAGTTGTCTCTAATGCATAGCCCCAAAACGATAGTGGTAGATCGGTAAGAGACATCATAGATTGCACCATATCTAATAAAGTACGGTTACGATGTTCAGACACACCATTACACTATGGTGTTCCAGGTGGCGTGAGTAGTGAAATTATTTCACATTGTTTTAACTGAAGGCCAAACTCGTAACTCAAATATTTTACCTCTGCGATCATATTGTAGAAACTTTTATTTTCTTGTTACGATGATTCTCCACTTCACTCTGAAATTCTTTGAACTTTTCAAATGTTTCAGATTTGTGCTTCATTAAGTAGATATACCCATATCTGCTCAAATCATGTGTGAAGGTGAGGAAATAACGATACCTGCCACGGGCCTCAACACTCATCGGACTGCATGCATCAGTATGTATTATTTCCAACAAGTATGTTGCTCGCTCCATTGTTCTAGAGAACGGAGTCTTAGTCATCTTGCCCATGAGGCATGGTTCACAAGCATCAAGTGATTCCAAAAGCCCATCAGCATGGATTTTCTTCAGGCGCTTTACGCCGATATGACCTAAACGGCAGTGCCACAAATAAGTTGCACTATCATTATCAACTTTGCATCTTTTGGCATCAATATTATGAATACGTGTATCACTACGATCGAGATCCAACAAACTATTTTCATTGGGTGTATGACCATCGAAGGTTTTATTCATGTAAACAGAACAACAATTATTCTCTGATTTTAAATGAATAACCGTATTGCAATAAACATGATCAAATCATATTCATGATCAACGCAAATGCCAAAAATAACATTATTTAGGTTTAACACTAATCCCGAAAGTATAGGGAGTGTGCGATGATGATCATATCAATCTTGGAACCACTTCCAACACACATCGTCACTTCACCCTCAACTAGTCTCTGTTTATTCTGTAACTCATGTTTCGAGTTACTAGTTTTTAGCAACCGGACAAGTATCAAATACCCAGGGGCTACTATAAACACTAGTAAGGTACACATCAATAACCTGTATATCAAATATACCCTTGTTCACTTTGCCATCCTTCTTATCCACCAAATATTCAGGGCATTTCCGCTTCCAGTGACCATTTCCTTTGCAATACAAGCACTGAGTTTCAGGCTTTAGTCTAGCTTTGGGCTTCTTCATGGAAGTGACAACTTGCTTGCCATTCTACATGAAGTTCCCTTTCTTTCCCTTTGCCCTTTTCTTGAAACTAGTGGTCTTGTTAATCATCAACATTTGATGCTCTTTCTTGATTTCTACCTTCATCGATTTCATCATCATGAAAAGCTCGGGAATCGCTTTCGTCATCCCTTGCATACTATAGTTCATCACGAAGTTCTACTACCTTGGTGATGGTGACTAGAGAATTCTGTCAATCACTATCTTATCTGGAAGATTAACTCCCACTTGATTGAAGCGATTGTAGTACCCAGATAATCTAAGCACATGCTCACTGCTTGAGCTATTCTCCTCCATCTTTTAGCTATAGAACTTGTTGGAGACTTCATATCTCAACTCGGGTATTTTCTTAAAATATTAACTTCAACTCCTGGAACATCTCATATGGTCCATGACGCTCAAAACGTCTTTGAAGTCCCAATTCTAAGCCGTTAAGCATGGTGCACTAAACTATCAAGTAGTCATCATACTGAGCTAGCCAAACGTTCATAACGTTTGCATCTGCTCCTGCAATAGGTCTGTCACCTAGCGGTGCATCAAGGACATAATTCTTCTTGCAACAATGAGGATAAACCTCAGATCATAGACCCAGTCCGCATCATTGCTACTATCATCTTTCAACTCAGTTTTCTCTAGGAACACATATAAAACATAGGGAAGCAACAACGCGAGCTATTGATCTACAACATTACTTGCAAAATACTATCAGGACTAAGTTCATGATAAATTAAAGTTCAATTAATCATATTACTTAAGAACTCCCACTTAGATAGGCATCCCTCTAATCATCTAAGTGATCACGTGATCCAAATCAACTAAACCATGTCCGATCATCACATGAGATCGAGTAGTTTCAATCGTGAACATCATTATGTTGATCATATCTACTATATGATTCAAGCTCGACCTTTCGGTCTCGGTGTTCTGAGGCCATATCTGCATATGCTAGGCTCGTCAAGTTTAACCTGAGTATTCCGCATGTGCAACTGTTTTGCACCCATTGTATGTGAACGCAGAGCTTATCACACCCAATCATCACGTGGTGTCTCAGCACGAAGAACTTTTGTAATGGTGCATACTCAAGGAGAACACTTAAACCTTGAAATTTAGTGAGAGATCAACTTATAATGCTACCATCAATCTAAGCAAAATAAGATGCATAAAAGATAAACATCACATGCAATCAATATAAGTGATATGATATGGCCATCATCATCTTCTGCTTGTGATCTCCATCTCCGAAGCACCATCATGATCACCATTGTCACCGGCGCGACACCTTGATCTCCATCGTAGCATCGTTGTCGTCTCGCCAACTATTTCTTCTACGACTATCGCTACCGCTTAGTGATAAAGTAAAGCAATTACAGGGCGATTGCATTGCATACAATAAAGCGACAACCATATGGCTCCTGCCAGTTGCCGATAACTCGGTTACAAAACATGATCATCTCATACAATAAAATATAGCATCATGCCTTTACCATAAGACATCACAACATGCCCTGCAAAAACAAGTTAGACATCCTCTACTTTGTTGTTGCAAGTTTTACGTGGCTGCTATGGGCTGAGCAAGAACCGTTCTTACCTACGCATCAAAAACCACAACGATAGTTCATCAAGTTAGTGTTGTTTTAACCTTCTCAAGGACCGGGCGTAGCCACACTTGGTTCAACTAAAGTTGGAGAAACTGACACCCGCTAGCCACCTATGTGCAAAGCACGTCGGTAGAACCAGTCTCGTGTAAGCGTACGCGTAATGTCGGTCTGGGCCGCTTCATCCAACAATACCGCCAAACCAAAGTATGACATGTTAGTAAGCGGTATGACTTGTATCGCCCACAACTCACTTGTGTTCTACTCGTGCATATAACATCTATGCATAAAACCAGGCTCGGATGCCACTGTTGGGGAACGTAGTAATTTCAAAAAAAATCCTACGCACATGCAGGATCATGGTGATGCATAGCAACGAGAGGGGAGAGTATCGTCCACGTACCCTCGTAGACCGAAAGCGGAAGCGTTAGCACAACGTGGTTGATGTAGTCGTACGTCTTCACGATCCGACCGATCCAAGTACCGAACGTACGGCACCTCCGTGTTTAGCACACGTTCAACTCGATGACGTCCCGCGAACTCTGATCCAGCAGAGTTTCATGGGAGAGTTCCGTCAGCACGACGGCGTGGTGACGGTGATGATGTTGCCGCCGACGCAGGGCTTTGCCTAAGCACCGCTACGATATGACCGAGGTGGAATATGATGGAGGGGGGCACCGCACACTGCTGGAATAGATCAATAGATCAACTTGTGTGTCTATGGGGGTGCCCCTTGCCTTAGTATATAAAGGAGGAGAGGAGGGGAGGCCGGCCGGCCCCTATGGGCGCGCCAAGTGTGGAGTCCTACTAGGACTCCAAGTCCTAGTAGGAGTCCACCAAAGGGAAGGAGGGAAGAAGGAAGGAGAGGGAGGAGAGAAAGGAAAGGGGGGCGGCCCCTAGTCCAATTCGGTTTGGGCTAGGGGGGGCCGTGCGCCCTGCCTTGCCCTGCCTCCTCTCTTCCACCACTTGGCCCATGAGGCCCAATACTTTTTTTTCCTGTATTCCCGTATCTCCCCAGTACTCCGAAAAATACCCGAATCACTCGGAACCTTTCCGATGTCCGAATATAGTCATCCAATATATCGATATTTACGTATCGACCATTTCGAGACTCCTCGTCATGTCCCCGATCTCATCCTGGACTCCGAACTACCTTCGGTGCATCAAAACACATAAACTCATAATATCGATCGTCATCTAACTTTAAGCGTGCGGACCCTACGGGTTCGAGAACTATGTAGACATTACCGAGACATGTCTCTGGTCAATAACCAACAGCGGAACCTGGATGCTCACACTGGCTCCTACATATTCTACGAAGATCTTTATCAGTCAAACCGCATAACAACATACGTTGTTCCCTTTGTCATCGGTATGTTACTTGCCCGAGATTCGATCGTCGGTATCTCAATACCTAGTTCAATATCGTTACCGGCAAGTCTCTTTACTCGTTCTGTAATACATCATCCCGCAACTAACTCATTAGTTACAATGCTTGCAAGGCTTATAGTGATGTGCTTTACTAAGTGGGCCAGAGATACCTCTCCGACAATCGGAGTGACAAATCCTAATCTCGAAATACGCCAACCCAACAAGTACCTTTGGAGACACCTGTAGAGCACCTTTATAATCACCCAGTTATGTTGTGACGTTTGGTAGCATACAAAGTGTTCCTCCAGTAAACGGGAGTTGCATAATCTCGTAGTCATAGGAACATGTGTAAGTCATGAAGAAAGCAATAGCAGAATACTAAACGATCAAGTGCTAAGCTAACAGAATGGGTCAAGTCAATCACATCATTCTCCTAATGATGTGATCCCGTTAATCAAATGACAACTCATGTCTATGGCTAGGAAACATAACCATCTTTGATCAACGAGCTAGTCAAGTAGAGGCATACTAGTGACACTCTGTTTGTCTATGTATTCACACAAGTATTATGTTTCCGGTTAATACAATTATAGCATGAATAATAAACATTTATCATGATATGAGGAAAAAATAATAACTTTATTATTGCCTCTTGGGCATATTTCCTTCAGTGCCTACCTATATGCGGTAGTTTTTTGTCGTTCTAAGCAAATTTGTATGTGCCATCTCTAATTTTCAGAATAAACTTCTCTTTTGTGTGCTCGTACTGCTCATGAATCGGTAGGGGTGGCTAATATATTTCGATGCTAGATATGTTATTCTCACGATGAGTGGTTATTCACGTGTCATTGCACGAGAGTAAGGCAAAGGTATTAGGGATGCCCAGTCCTGAAATGAAAAATGAGTTACTTTATGTTGTCAAATAATAAATTTCTTGGAAAGTGTTGGTATGGAAGGCACCCGTGGATACGGCTAGCCATGGAAAGTGAAAGTATGGTTGGAAAAGGAATAAACTTTAATTTCTGTTTGGGAACCGCCTATGATATATCTAGCATGGAAAGTATTGGGAACTACTCGATCATTCTCCTTGACAGAAAAAGCATGCCTCCTAAAATGTTTTTATCTCTATGTTTTTAGCTGTGAGCTCTGGCACCTCTACAAACCCTACTTCCCTCCGTGAAGGGCCTTTCTTTTACTTTATGCAATTTTTATTTTTAATTTGAGTCTCCATCTTCTCTTATAAAGCACCAACTAGGGGGCACTATGAATCTATGATCGTACTTGAGCATTGGGTGTAGCTAATATGCGACTGTGTTTCATGAATGGATCAATGATTGAGCATAATGGGCTAGGGATAACTTATTTTAGCATTGATATTTTGAAAGACATGGTTGCTTGTTGATATGCTTGAGTATTTTAATCTCATGTCAAAACTAGACTATTGCTTTGAACCATATAGAAGTCCAAATGTCCATGCTATAAAGAAAACAATATGAGATGAGCATGTTAGGCAGCATTCCACATCAAAAATTATGTTTTTATCATTTACCTACTCGAGGACGAGCAGGAATTAAGCTTGGGGATGCTGATATGTCTCCAACACATTATCTATAATTTTTGATTGTTCCATGCTGTTATATTATCATTATTGGATGTTTTACAATCATTTTATAGTCATTTTGTATCATTTTTTGGTACTAACTTATTGACATAGTGCCAAGTGCCAGTTGCATGTTTTTGCATGTTTTTACATTGCAGGAAATCAATATCAAACGGAGTCCAAACGCAGCAAAACTTTTTGTGGATTTTTTAGACCAGAAGACATCTAGTGGGCCGGAGAAGCACCTGGGGGTGCTCCGAGGGGAGCACAACCAACGAGGGCGCGCCCTAGTGGGTTGTGCCCACCTCGGTTGCCTCCCGAACCGCCTCTTTACTCTATAAATACCCCAATATTCCAGAAACCCTAGGGGAGTCGACGAAAATCAATTCCAGCCGCCGCAAGTTCCAGAAGCACCAGATCCAATCTAGATACCATCATAGAGGGGTTCAGCATGTCCATTGGTGCCTCTCCGATGATGCGTGAGTAGTTCCTTCTAGACCTACGGGTCCGTAGTTAGTAGCTAGATGGCCTCCTCTCTCTTGTTTGATTCTCAATACAATGGTCTCTTGGAGATCCATATGATGTAACTCTTTTTGCGGTGTGTTTGTTGGGATCCGATAAACTTTGAGTTTATGATCAGATCTATGTTTTTATCCATGAAAGTTATTTGAGTCTTTTGATCTCTTTTATGCATGATTGCTTATAGCCTCGTATTTCTTCTCTGATATTTGGGTTTTGTTTGGCCAACTTGATCTATTTATCTTGCAATGGGAACAGGTGCTTTGTGATGGGTTCGATCTTACGGTGCTTGATCCCAGTGACAGAAGGAGAACCGACACGTATGTATCGTTGCTATTAAGGATAACAAGATGGGGTATATTTCTACATAAATAGATCTTGTCTACATCATGTCATCGTTCTTATTGCATTACTCCGTTTCTCCATGAACTTAATACACTAGATGCATGCTGGATAGCGGTCGATGTGTGGAGTAATAGTAGTAGATGCAGGCAGGAGTCGGTCTACTAATCTTGGACGTGATGCCTATATAATGATCATTGCCTGGATATCGTCATGATTATGTGAAGTTCTATCAATTGCCCAACAGTAATTCATTTACCCACTTTTTGCTATTTTTCTCGAGAGAAGCCACTAGTGAAACCTACGGGCCCCGGGTCTCTTCTTTATTATATTTGCCTTTGCGGTCTATTTTCCTTTGCTCTTATTTTAAGATCTATTAAACCAAAAATCCAAAAATACCTTGTTGCACTTTATTTTATTTGGCGTTTGATCTATCAACTTATTACAACTTTCTCATGTCCGTTTGCCAATTTCTGGCGCTGTTACCCGAAAGAGATTGACAACCCCTTTAATACGTCGGGTTGCGAGTATTTGTTATTTGTGTGCAGGTCTCGTTCACGTAGTGTTGCGTGGTTCTCCTACTGGTTCGATAACCTTGATCTCATCACTAAGGGGAATACCTACCGTCGCTGTGCTGCATCATCCCTTCCTCTTTGGGGAAATATCGATGTAGTTCTAGCAGACATCAGTCCTGTACTGGGGGTGGCTCATGTAAGGGAGCCCAGCTTCGTCAGCTACATAGGGCCTGCTTGGCCCAAGACGAGAAGGAAGTCCTAGGGGCGGAGGCGAGCTTCATGCCCCCTAAGACTAGAGGGCGGCAGCGCCCTAGATCGCATCCACCGTCATGTAAACCCTAGACCTCTAATGCCTATATAAAGGTAGGTCTAGGGATCTCATCATCATCCAATCTCAGATCCAAAAACTCTCAGTAGCAATCTCGTACACCATTGCAATCCTCTGCACGAGGTATGCTCTCACCATGAATAACAAGAAGAAGCAGGACGCAGGGTATTACTCTTCGGAGACCTGAACCTGGGTAAACTATGTGTGAAGAATCCGTCCCGGTACTTCCAACCTCGTCATGAACCCTATCGAGGGATCTGACGGTATTTCACTTCGTCAATAGTTCATGATGTTTCCTCTAGGGGAAATAAGGACTACCCCATCCCTTGGACCTTGTATCATCATCAGCCCATCAAAATACATTATCCAATATTTGGGGCCCATTCAACCAGAAAGTTCACTGTTGCTTGGGATTTCACTGTTGTACGTGTTTTGTAGGAGGTCTGAATGGTAGGAGCTTGATGGCCCACTTAGCCACTCCTCCCGTTGCATCCTTGTTATTGATGATATCAGGGAGTGGGGCATGGCCGACCATTGTGATTGAGTTTGCTTGGAAGTAGTGTTGTAGCTTTCTTGCAGCCATGAATACTCCATAGGTTATCTTTTGGTAGTGCGGGTACCTTGTCTTGCATGGTGTTAGTACCTCACTGACGTAGTACACCGGGTGTTGCACCTTGCTGTGTATTTCCGGCCCCTCCCTTTCGATCGCGATGACCATGCTGGCCACTTGGGTGTTTGTTGATATGTACAGTAGCATTGGTTCTGATTGAGTTGGGGAAGCGAGGAGTGGACTGGACTGCAATAGCCTCCTGAGGTCTTCAAAAGTTGCCTTGGCCTCATCGCTCTAGTAGAACTTGTCTTCTTTATTTAGGAGGCGATACAGTGGGAGTACTTTCTCTCCCAGCGGGGAGATAAATCTGTTGAGAGAGCTGACGCACATCATACGAGCTTCTGCACCTCTCGCACTATCTCTAGAGCTTTTAGGTTCAATATTGCTTAGATATTTTCTAGGTTTGCTTCGATTACCCGTTGAGATATTATGAAGCCCAGAAGTTGTCATGCGGGGACCCCAAAGACACATTTTTCGGGGTTCAGCTTCATGGAGGAGTTGTGGAGGTTGTTGAAGGTCTGTTGGAGGTCTCTAAGGAGGCTGGAGCCCCGTCGTGACTTGACCACAATGTCATCGATGTAGACCTCCACATTGATGCTGATATGCTTGTTAAATCACTTTTGCATTGTTCATTGCTATGTTGCTCCTGCATTCTTGAGCCCAAAGGGCATTGTAATGTAGCAGAATGGCATGTAAGGTGTGATGAAGGAGGTCTCCTCTTGATCGAATTCTTTCACTCGTATCTGATGGTATCCTGAATATGCATCAAGGAAGCATAGACGTTCACAACCTGCCGAGGAGTCGATGATCTGGTCTATTATTGGAAGTGGGAACATGTCCTTGGAGCAGGCTTTGTTATGGTCGGTGTAGTCTACGCACATGCACCATGACATGTTCTTTTTGTGTACCATCATTGGGTTGGCCAACCATTCTGGATGTGCGACCTCTGTAATGAATCCGGCGGCTAAGAGTCGGGCTATTTCCTTCCCTATGGCCATCAGTTTCTTTGTACTAAAATGATGCATGGCTTGCTTTATCGCTTGTGTGTCCTTGCAGACATTTAGGCAGTGTTCAGCTTTTTCGCACGTGCTCCTGGCATATCGGCGGGCTTCCAGGAAAATATGCCCAGTTTGCTCGGAGGGAGGCCACGAGCTCTGCTTCTTGGTACTCTGAGAGGTCTCCTTCGATCGTTACTGTTTTCTTGGCGTCCTCCTGGTGGACTTGAAATGTTTTCGTGTCTCGAGCTAGCTGGAACACGAGTCCTGGTCTGGGTTTTGCGAGGAGCTCTATTTCTGACGCTACGTGTTGTTTGATTCTTTCAAGATCCGCGGAGGCTAGAACGGCCTCTGCGAGATCCATGTTGGCGGCCTCCGCCTCGAACGCTCTTTTCGAGCTCCCGCGGGCAGTGATCGTGCCATTTGGGCATGGCATCTTTAGCTGCAAGTGCGCATATGATGGTAACGCCATGAATTTTATGTATGTCGCCCTTTCGAAGATCGTGTTGTGTCCACTTTGGAAAGGGGCGACCTCAAATTGCAATGTTTTTGTTCGAAAGTTATCCTTGTCGCCAAAGATGAGCTCGAGTTTGATCCTTCCCAAAGGGAGTACTAGGCGACCTGGCACGAAGTCGTGAAAGCCCACAACCGACCTTTACAGACCGGATAGGCAAACTCTCATCTTCCTTAGAGGGAAGATGATATTAAGGCCACCGCCCCCGTCTATTAGGGAACGTGCGAGGCGGCAGCCCCCGGAGATTGGATATACCACCAAGGCATGTTTGTTTGGGTGGGAAATGTTTTTGGTGTGGCCGTTGGTGTTGAACGTCACCGTTTCCTCAGACTAGGCGAGTGCTTGCTGGTCGCTTCCTCTGTTGTGTAGATCGCACGTCGTGTGAGCTTCTGATTCCGGTGTGTTGCAGCCGTTGGGAAAATCATGTTCACTGAGGTCTCATGGGAGGGTTGGTGGGTCGAGGAAGTCCCAGCTCTCTCCCTCTCTACGATGATCCGTGCGTATCTGTAACACCCACGATGCGGCTATATCTCCCACGTGTCAGGGCATGACTTAGAGGCATATCCACATGGTAGGTTTGTCGCAAGAGGGGTAATCTTCACACAATCCCATGTACTGAATAAGAAAGAGGTAAAAAGTTGGCTTACAATCGCCACTTCACACAAATACAAGTTAACATACATCATCAAGAATACAATCAAGGTCCGACTACAGAACCAAAATAAAAGAAGACAACCCCTAATGCTAGGTCCCCGATCGCCCCGACTGGGCTCCACTACTGATCGAAAGGAAACGAAACAACACAACGAACACGATCTTCATCGAGCTCCCAACTGAGCTGGGTTGCGTCACCTGCACTGGTATCATCGGCACCTGCAACTGTTTGGAAGTATCTGTGAGTCACGAGGACTCACCAATCTCACACCCGCAAGATCAAGACTATTTAAGCTTATGGGTAGGGAAAGGTAGTGAGGTGGAGCGGCTGCAAGAACTAAGCATATATGGTGGCTAACATACACAAATAAGAGCGAGAAGAGAAGCAAAGCACGGTCATGAACTAGAAGTGATCAAGAAGTGATCCTGAAACTACTTACGTTCAAGCATAACACAAGAACCGTGTTCACTTCCCGGACTCCGCCGGAAAGAGACACGCGGTTGATGAATTTTAGTTAAGTTAAGTGTCAGGTTTTCTACAACTGGATATTAACTAATTCCCATCTGCCCATAACCGCTGGCATGGCTTTCGAAAGTTCAAAACCTGCAGGGGTGTCCCAACTTAGCCCATCACAAGCTCTCATGGTCAACGAAGGATATTCCTTCTCCCAGGAAGACCCGATTAGACTCAGAATCCCGGTTACAAGACATTTCGACAATGGTAAAACAAGACCAGCAAAGCCGCCCGAATGTGCCGACAAATCCCGATAGGAGCTGCACATATCTCGTTCTCAGGGCACACCGAATGAGCAAGATGTTAGGTTGGCATAGACCCTGGTTGCCCAGGGGGCGCCGGACATCGCTCAGGTTGGACCAACACTTAGAGAAGCACTGGCCCGGGGGGTTCAAATAAAGATGACCCTCGGGCTCCGGAAATCCAAGGGAAAAAAGGCTAGGTGAGGCAAATGTAAAACCAAGGTTGGGCCTTGTTGGAGGAGTTTTATTCAAAGCGAACTGTCAAGGGGTTCCCATAACACCCAACCGTGTAAGGAACGCAAAATCAAGGAACATAACACCGGTATGATGGAAACTAGGGCGGCAAGAGTGGAACAAAACACCAGGCATAAGGCCGAGCCTTCCACCCTTTACCAAGTGTATATATGCATTAATTAAAATAAGAGATATTGTGATATCCCAACATATCCATGTTCCAACATGGAACAAACTTCATCTTCACCCGCAACTAGCAACGCTATAAGAGGGGCTGAGCACAGTGGTAACATAGCCAAACAACGGTTTGCTAGGAAAGATGGGTTAGCGGCTTGACATGGCAATATGGGAGGCATGATAAAGCAAGTGGTAGGTATCGCGGCATAGCAATAGAGCGAGCAACTAACAAGCAAAGATAGAAGTGATTTTGAGGGTATGGTCATCTTGCCTGAGATCCCACAAGTAAGAAGAACGAGTCCATGAAGAAGACAAACGGACGTAGCCAAACGGATCCCCACAACTCCGAAACGAAACCGAAGCTAACGAGATTGGCGACCCGGAAAGAAGCAAGCAACATAGTAAACAACCATGACATAAGCATGGCATGATGCACAACCAAGTATGATGCATGTCTGATTTAATGAGGCATGGCATGGCAAAGTGCACAAACAATACTACAAATTAAGTGGAGCTCGATATGCAACGAGTTGCATATTGATGAAACACCACAACAATTATTTAGTTCTCTCCCGTTTAGGTACCCAACAATATTAAATGTTGTTAAACATGGCAAGAGGCGAGACAAATGAAAACTACCTATCTAGGCAAGTTTAAATGAGGCCAGAACAACAAACAAAAAGTCCGGAGAATCCTCATGTGCATTTAACAATTTAATGCAAGAACAATTTAAACATTCTTGATGTTGTTATCATGATGTGGGAGACATGTGCAAGTTTTATGTAGTAATAATGAAAATTTTGACATGATAAGATATGAGGCATTTGTCATCGTGGCAGAAACGAAAGGGGTGCCACGGCAACAAATCCGAAAAAATGATGTCACGACAACATATCGGTTCTGGTAGCTCATGGAGATATCGGTGCAAAGGAAAGTGGCGGGAGCATGCAAAAGATGGTGGGGTGATCCCGGTAACCGGGTCCGCATGAGTTAGCGGCAGAAGAGGAGGACCGAGCAAGTGACAACTCGGACATGGTGCGAACATAGGGTGCAACTCATACATCACGCAACATTCGTCCACGGCGGTCGTCTCGACGTTATACCTTTGAAGCATGCGTTTTCGGGGCGGAACAAGTTCGTAGAAGAAGTAGTCGTTCACGGGTCGTCGAGGGAAGTAGACGTTCGTGTTCGGAAAGCGGTAGAGGTACAAGTCTTCGACAACGGTCATCGAACACACTCCGAGGTCGTCGGTAGAGGTTCTCGCGATCTCGGCGATGGTAGTGGTACATGTCATCGGTAGTCGAACTTAGCGATCCGAAGGGGTACTTGGCGAACAACGGTCGTCAAAGTACTTGTCAGTCAATGAAGTCGATCTCAGAGGTCTTGTCGGATCCACAGCGACGGTTGTTGTTCACTCGACGGCCTTCGGCGACGGTAGTAGTACACGGTTCGTAGAGGCACTTGACGTACACGGGGTCGACGGTAGGCGTTCTAGGCATCGGGCGTCCAGATACTTGCCGGGCTTGAAGAACCGAAGGGGTACTTGTGGTGTCGACCTTGGCGACGGAAGTGGTACACATTGTGGGCTACTTGTCAAAAGGAATCCATAGAGGCGGTCTTGTGTCCCTATATTCAATGGTTTTGACAACGACAGAAGGGGCAGCGGGGCAGCATCACGTAGCATGCTTGGTGAGGGGCTACAAGTGAGCGGCCATGGCAGCGGCAAGGTTTGGCCGGGAAGATCCAAAGCAGGTGATAGCAGCACGGCGACGCATGTAACAGGGAGCTCGGGCAAGAGGCGTCGCGGTGATCACTGCAGCCGTGCGGTGGTAGAGGTCTCGGGAAGTCCCTGAAGGAGGTGCTCAGCGGTGCGGCAGAGGAGATCCCGTACGGAGGCAGGGGATGGCTGCCTGCGGTGCTGCACGAGGCAAGACAACGTTGGTGGAGAGGAGTACAATAGGAGGGTGATGCGTTGCTCGACCGACAGGAGGGGAGGCACATAAGGTTGAGGCCGCCAGAGGTGCGCGGCATGGCTCCTCTAGTCCAGGGCTGGAGGCCATGGCGAACAGGCGGCGTCCATGGTCGGCGGACCAGCGACGGCGCAGCACAGCGGCGTGCGGGGCTCATGGTCGCCGGCGGGGTTGCGACATGGCGCTCGGCGTGGGAGGAGAAGCAGGGCGTGGTGGCGAAGCTGTGGGCCAGCACGGTGGCATCCATGGCCAGTGGCCGTGCGGGTCGCCCAAGGTGAAGGGGTGACACAGGAGGCAGCGACGAGCTTGAGGGTCGGCGGCACATGGAAGGAGGGATCGAGGGAGAGGGACGATTGGATCAGGGGAGAGAGAGAGGCTGCGACGAAGAGAGATGGGGCTCGAGCAGGAGGCTCTCCCCTGGCGCTAGGGTTAGCGAGGGAGAGAGGCTGGGCCGGCCTTCAGTCGCCTGGAGGCCCAGCTTGACCTTGGGCCACTTCGGTGGGAAGGGAAAAGCCAGGAGGCCTGCTTGGCTGGCCAAAAGAAAGAAAAGGTTTTCTTTTCCATATCTCAGAAAAAGAAAAGAGCCAAGGAATTTATTTGGAGGTTCAAATAAACCTGAAGTTAACTAAAATGGTATGTGACTACTTTGACATAATTTCAAAACTCCACAACTAGATTTGAAGCAAGGGGAGAAGGATGGAGGATTTAAATAATTTAGGGACGAGAGGAGTTTCAAATGCAAGTGTGTTATGGTCAATTCCAAATTAATGGAATATTTTATAATATCTCCCTAAATACCGAGAGGGTATGTTTTAAATAGAAGCCACCATGTGAGTTCCCTCAATTTAAACGGATCAAAGATCCATACGGTTTATTTAGTTGAGTTGGAGAGATTAAAGACATGATGACATGATGCAATGCACATGATGCAATGATGAATGCAACAGGCAAAAACAAATCACACAACGGATCTCGGAAACCCTGGAAGGCACCTGAAGCTCCGGTCTTGGGGCGTTACAACACTCCACCACTACAAGAGGATCTCGTCTCGAGATCTAGGATGGCACCGGAGAGAAGCAGAAGAGGAAGAGGTAAAACAAAGTTGCTTCTCTGACAAATGAGTGAAACCAAAGAACCTTGAGAGGTTGAACAACTTTAAAGAAAGAATACGACGAAGATGAACAATGTTGAAAAACGCTCCGTTAGAAAAGGGGAACAAGGAACCTTACTAGAACCTTGTAGGTTGAAAGACATAAGAAAAGGGTTGCAATGGACAAGAAGTATATGCAAGCACTCCAGTTGAAACGAGATGCAAGACTTGATAAGGCGAAAAGAACTAGAGGAGAGGACACATCACTCCGGATAAAAGGATAAGCACGAAAAGAACACGATCCTCACAACTTGAGATGATGAGAGAAGAGAGAAACATCACAATGCCTCCGTAAGAAGAAAGAATATAGATCATAGAAATGAAAGGATGGAGAAGAAAAGGTCAACTTATGCCGCAAGTGAGCTTGAAGATCACCGTTCCAAGAAAGTTATAACGGAGTTGTTGCAAAACCAACAACGAAAAGGATAAGCTTGATATGGACTTATAGAAGACATCTCAAAATTATGAGGTGACAACTTGTCACTCACAGAAAAGATTTGATTGGGAGCTAGAAAAAGATAGAAATCTTCTTCCACCGAGGTGATAAGGATAAAACTTGGATCATATATAATCACCAGAAAGAGAAACATTCCCAATGGAAGGCTTTAGGTGAAATTTATACCAAGATAACTCCATGGAAGAAAGTGATGAATTTAAATACCTCATTCTTGACAACATTTGAACCATGAAACATGAAGGAAAATTATCAAGAAAGACATAGCACCACCTGAAAAAGATAAGATAGAAAGAATTACACTTCAGAATGCAAGATTAAGAAACTTGAACTCCTCTGAAAAGAATCTCAATGAACACTTTGAGAAGGAATTAAATCCTTGATGAACCATCATGTAGAGCCTCCATGAAGAACTCCGGTAATAAAAGAATGATCAAACGCAAGGGAAAGTTGAAAAGAACTCTGGGAGAAGCCTTGCAGTGATTAGAATAAGCTTTGAAATGATATAACCGAGAAAAACTTGGAACTCCGGAAAGAAAGAAGAACAACTGAAATCAAGAATTTTGATGAACCTCCGGAATAAGGAACTGAATATACTCGATACAAGAATAAGAATTACATTATGCTCATCCTTCACCAATTAAATTGATGACAAACAACGGATTTGGCATACTACTTATTCTTGTTGAAAGGATTAAGAGAGATATAACGTAAACTAGAATAAGGTCCTCAATGATCCACCGGTAGGATTTGGAAACAACGAATGAATTGATATGATACCGAAGGAAGAGAAATCTTAAACGAACCACCGTAAGGATTGAAAATGAAAGTAGCAAAGGCACAATTCACCGGGAAGAATTGGAAAACGAAAGAAGATACTTGAGGGGATTTAGATACATGAGAACGAAGAGATCATGAACTGATTAGAGGATATTTGAATGATGCACCGGTAAGATTTAGAGAACGAGAGCTGAAAGCTGGAATGAATAATTCTTCTGAAGTGATGGCCTTTGGATGAATCAAAACTGAAAAGACTCTTGAATTGCTCCGGATGGTTGAAACGAATTCTCACAATCGAAAATAATTATGAGAGGATATCATGAAGCTAGAACCACGAATCTTGAAGAGAATGGAGCAAGATTGAGAGAAAAATCTTCCTCGGTCTTCAAATCCGAGAATGACGACGAGAAACACCACCATGAATTGTTGAGACACTCTGGAGTAATGAAGAATAGAAAGGCTGAATCAACAATGAAAATAATTTGAAAGATCTTGGAGAAAGACATTTGACTGATGATAATTCATTCTTACGTCAAATTTGGAAAAGAATTTGAGAGTATCTCCGAGAAAAAAATAGAAGAGTCAGGTAAGATCCTGGGAAAGACCTGTTGGTTAGGGCCCACTCAAAAGATACACCGTTGAACGATTACTTGAAAAGGAGATTGTACTGGTTAAATTAAATGGCTTGAATGAGATTACAACCTCGAAAGAGCTTGAACGAATGCAGAGTGGAAGCACGAATCTTTGAGATATCTTCAGCACTCTGGAACAAATGAATAGTGAGAGGTGAATGATAAAGAGGTGCACCGGCATGAGCAAACATTTGAAACAAGGAAAAGGATATGATCAACACCAAAGCTTGAATTGAATCCACCGGAGAAGAAAGAGAACGAAGAATGATGAACTAGTAGAACATCTTCATGAGAACCACCGGGTAAGAACATTGACAAAAAAGAATGGAGAGACTTCCCATCAATAAAAGGATACTCGATTAAGAGATCTGAGTCCTTGAAGAAAAAGGGTGGGAGGGCGGGAAAAACAAAGACAACTTGGAACGAATGAAACAAACACCGATGGGAAAAAAACTTAGAGTTGATCTTGCGGATGTTGAAAATGATCAGATCCACTTGAAGGGAAGCACGACAGTTGAAAAGGATTGACATTACCATCTCAATGATCAAAAGGATTAATACTCTCATAGAAATATGAGAACACCTCTTAGAAAGGGTATGGAATCCACATTTGACTTCGAAGCAACTCGAATACCACAAACAAAACAAAACAAAACAAAGGATTGGCTTGCAGAATAAGCTGGAAACAAACATATGATAGATCCCATATCGTATCATGTGTCTGTTGGAAAGATATCCTACGATATACTTGAGTTCCCACTTATAAACTCCCGAAACTTTCCGTTTATGCAATCAGGTATTGGGGATACATGAGAAGCATAATATCTCACCCAAACTAGCAAATCCTACATCCAGCTGTATCCATCCTTCAACACATAACCAAGAAACCTTCGGAAATCGTATACCTCAACCTTCGAAAAGCATCCGTTATACGAGTTATGGCAATACTCCCGAACTCCCGCCCCAGTACTGGGTGGCGTCGAGGTTATCTCACCAACAACTGCATAAAAGAGATTTTTGATGTCGGTGAACTCAGGTATTCCAAAACTGCAACGATAAAATTGTGACGACAACACCTCGGAGCTCAACTCCCTCGGACACTGACACAACCCCTAAATGTCAGGAGGCACCAAGAAAAATGTTCTCGTCACAAGACTATCAGAATGATTCCAAGATACCCGCGTGATCCAAAAAAATTAGTGAAATTTGAGGAGAGAAGAGTCAAAACTCTACGTCAGGAGGCCTAACCAGAGCGACGAAGGGACTGAGGAGTAAAAAGAATCCTACTCTCCGATATATATAATCCTAAGACTCAAAACATTTTCTTCTAGACTCGACAACGTCAACAATTCAATCAAGCAGGGGGCTCCTAAGTCGGGGATGGCTCTGATACCAACTTGTAACACCCATGATGCAGTTATATCTCCCACGTGTCGGGGCACGACTTAGAGGCATAGCCGCATGGTAGGTTTGTCGCAAGAGGGGTAATCTTCACACAATCCCATGTACTGAATAAGAAAGGGATAACGAGTTGGCTTACAATTGCCACTTCACACAAATAAAAGTTAACATACATCATCAAGAATACAATCAAGGTCCGACTACATAACCAAAATAAAAGAAGACACCCCCCAATGCTAGGTCCCCGATCGCCCCGACTGGGCTCCACTACTGATCGAAAGGAAATGAAACAACACAACGAACACGATCTTCATCGAGCTCCCAACTGAGCTGGGTTACGTCACCTGCACTGGTATCATCGGCACCTGCAACTGTTTGGAAGTATTTGTGAGTCACGAGGACTTAGCAATCTCACACCCGCGAGATCAAGACTATTTAAGCTTATGGGTAGGGAAAGGTAGTGAGGTGGAGCGGCTGCAAGCACTAAGCATATATGGTGGCTAACATACGCAAATAAGAGCGAGAAGAGAAGCAAAGCACGGTCGTGAACTAGAAGTGATCAAGAAGTGATCCTGAAACTACTTACGTTCAAGCATAACACAAGAACCGTGTTCACTTCCCGGACTCCGCCAGAAAGAGACCATCACAGCTACACACGCGGTTGATGCATTTTAATTAAGTTACGTGTCAGGTTTTATACAACTGGATATTAACAAATTCCCATCTGCCCATAACCGTGGGCACGGCTTTCGAAAGTTCAAAACCTGCAGGGGTGTCCCAACTTAGCCCATCACAAGCTCTCACGGTCAACGAAGGATATTCCTTCTCCCAGGAAGACCCGATCAGACTCGGAATCCCGGTTACAAGACATTTCGACAATGGTAAAACAAGACCAGCAAAGCCGCCCGAATGTGCCGACAAATCCCAATATGAGCTGCACATATCTCGTTCTCAGGGCACACCGGATGAGCAAGACGTCGGGTTGGCATAGACCCTGGTTGCCCAAGGGGCGCCGGACATCGCCCAGGTTGGACCAACACTAAGAGAAGCACTGGCCCGGGGCGGTTAAAATAAAGATGACCCTCGGGCTCCGGAAAGCCAAGGAAAAAAAGGCTAGGTGAGGCAAATATAAAACCAAGGTTGGGCCTTGCTGGAGGAGTTTTATTCAAAGCGAACTGTCAAGGGGTTCCCATAACACCCAACCGTGTAAGGAACGCAAAATCAAGGAACATAACACCGGTATGACGGAAACTAGGGCGGCAAGAGTGGAACAAAACACCAGGCATAAGGCCGAGCCTTCCACCCTTTACCAAGTGTATATATGCATTAATTAAAATAAGAGACATTGTGATATCCCAACATATCCATGTTCCAACATGGAACAAACTTCATCTTCACCTGCAACTAGCAACGCTATAAGAGGGGCTGAGCAAAGAAGGAACATAGCCAAACAACGGTTTGCTAGGAAAGGTGGGTTAGCGGCTTGACATGGCAATATGGGAGGCATGATAAAGCAAGTGGTAGGTATCGTGACATAGCAATAGAGCGAGCAACTAGCAAGCAAAGATAGAAGTGATTTTAAGGGTATGGTCATCTTGCCTGAGATCCCGCAAGGAAGAAGAACGAGTCTATGAAGAAGACAAACGGACGTAGCCGAACGGATCCTCACAACTCCGGAACGAAACCGAAGCTAACGAGAGAGGCAACCCGGAAAGAAGCAAGCAACATAGTAAACAACCATCACATAAGCATCGCATGATGCACAACCAAGTATGATGCATGTCCGATTTAATGAGGCATGGCATGGCAAAGTGCATAAACAATACTGCAAATTAAGTGGAGCTCAATATGCAACGAGTTGCATATTGACGAAACACCACAACAATTATTTAGTTCTCTCCCGTTTACGTACCCAACAATATTAAATGTTGTTAAACATGGCAAGAGGTGAGACAAATGAAAACTACCTATCTAGACAAGTTTAAATGAGGCCGGAACAACAAACAACAAGTCTGGAGAATCCTCATGTGCATTTAACAATTTAATGCAACAACAATTTAAACATTCTTGATGTTGTTATCATGATGCGGATGACATGTGCAAGTTTTATGCAGTAATAATGAAAATGTTGACATGATAAGATATGAGGCATTTGTCATCGTGGCGGAAACAAAAGGGGTGCCACGGCAACGAATCCAAAAAAATGATGCCACGGCAACATATCGGTTCCGGTAGCTCATGGAGATACCGGTGCAAAGGAAAGTGGCGGGAGCATGCAAAAGATGGTGGGGTGATCCCGGTAACCGGGTCCCCACGAGTTAGCAGCAGAAGAGGAGGACCGAGCAAGTGACAACTCGGACATGGTGCAAACATAGGGTGAAACTCATACATCACGAACATTCGTCCACGGCGGTCGTCTCGACGTTATACCTTTGAAGCGTGCGTTTTCGGGGCGGAACGAGTTCGTAGAAAAAGTAGTCGTTCACGGGTCGTCGAGGGAAGTAGACGTTCGTGTTCGGAAAGCGGTAGAGGTACGGGTCTTTGGCAATGGTCATCGTACACACTCCGAGGTCGTCGGTAGAGGTTCTCGTGATCTCGGCGATGGCAGTGGTACATGTCATCGGTAGTCGAACTTAGCGATCCGAAGGGGTACTTGGCAAACAACAGTCGTCAAAGTACTTGTCGGTCCATGAAGTCGATCTCAGAGGTCTTGTCGGATCCACAGGACGGTTGTTGTTCACTCGACGGCCTTCGGCGATGGTAGTAGTACATGGTTCATAGAGGTACTTGACGTACACGGGGTCGACGGTAGGCGTTCTAGGCATCGGGCGTCCAGATACTTGCCGGGCTTGAAGAACCGAAGGGGTACTTGTGGTGTCGACCTTGGCGACGGAAGTGGTACACATTGTGGGCTACTTGTCGAAAGGAATCCATAGAGGCGGTCTTGTGTCCATGTATTCAATGGTCTTGGCAACGACAGAAGGGGCAGCGGGGTAGCATCACGTAGCATGCTTGGTGAGGGGCTACAAGTGAGAGGCCATGGCAGCAGTAAGGTTTGGCCGGGAAGATCCGAAGTAAGTGATAGCAGCACGGCGACGCAGGTAACAGGGAGCTCGGGCAAGAGGCGTCGCGGTGACCACTGCAGCCGTGCGGTGGTGGAGGTCTCGGGAAGTCCCTAGAGGAGGTGCTCGGTGGTGTGACGGAGGAGATCCCGTACGGAGGCAGGGGATGGCTGCCTGCGGTGCTGCACAAGGCAAGACAACGTTGGTGGACAGGAGTACAGCAGCAGGGCGATGCGCTGCTCGACCGAGAGGAAGGGAGGCACATGAGGTTGAGGCCGCCAGAGGTGCGCGGCATGGCTCCTCTGGTCCATGGCAGGAGGCCATGGCGAACATGCGGCGTCCATGGTCGGCGGACCAGCGACGGCGTAGCACGGCGGCATGCGGGGCTCGTGGTCACCAGCGGGGTTGCGACGTGGCGCTCGGCGTGGGAGGAGAAGCAGGGCGTGGTGGCGAAGCTGTGGGCCAGCACGGTGGCCTCCATGGCCGGCGGCCGTGCGGGTCGCCCAAGGTGAAGGGGCGACGCGGGAGGCAGCGACGAGCTTGAGGGTCGACGGCACGCGGAAGGAGGGGATCGAGGGAGAGGGACGATTGGATCGGGAGAGAGAGAGGCTTCGAGGGAGAGAGATGGGGATCGAGCAGGAGGCTCCCCCTTGGTGCTAGGGTTAGCGAGGAGAGAGGCTGGGCTGGCCTTCGGTCGCCTGGAGGCCCAGCTTGACCTTGGGCCACTTCGGTGGGAAGGGAAAAGCCAGGAGGCCTGCTTGGCTGGCCAAAAGAAAGAAAAGGTTTTCTTTTCCATATCTCAGAAAAAGAAAAGAGCCAAGGAATTTATTTGGAGGTTCAAATAAACCTGAAGTTAACTAAAATGGTATGTGACTACTTTGACACAATTTCAAAACTCCACAACTAGATTTGAAGCAAGGGGAGAAGGATGGAGGATTTAAATAATTTAGTGACGAGAGGAGTTTCAAATGCAAGTGTGTTATGGTCAATTCCAAATTAATGGAATATTTTATAATATCTTCCTAAATACCGAGAGGGTATGTTTTAAAGAGAAGCCACCACGTGAGTTCCCTCAATTTAAATGGATCGAAGATCCATACGGTTTATTTAGTTGAGTTGAGAGATTAAAGACATGATGACATGATGCAATGCACATGATGCAATGATGAATGCAACAAGCAAAAATAAATCACACAACGGATCTCGGAAACCCTGGAAGGCATCTGAAGCTCCGGTCTTGGGTTGTTACAGTATCTTCTTGTGATGTGGAATGAGCCGGGAAGATTGCTTCTGCCTCTACCCGCTTGTTAAATGAACTCGATCATTCTGAAGTGCATGTAGTCAACATAGGGCAGGGGAGAAACATCGAAAAGTCACCCTGGACTGTCGACTGCCAGCTCGAAAGAGCCAAACATGAAGGCCCAGCCCGGTGTGAATTTGCCAGCCCCCTCTGAATCTGCACCTGGGGTTAGATCTTCGACCATCGCCACCCATGCCTGGCACGTCACTGACGATGCAAAATACCTTCAGATCCCTCGGTAGGGTTCCTGGTGAGGTTGGAAGAACCGGGACGAAGCCCGCATGCACAATTTACCCAGGTTCGGGCGTCCGTAGAGCAATACCCTAGACCATGCTTTCTCTTATTGCTCATGATGATGGGGTTCCTTGTGCGAGGGATTATAATGGAGACGAAGATTGCTATCGAGAGTTATTCTTCTCTAGATGAGATACCCTAGAAGTTCCCCCTCTCCCCTTATATAGACCGAGGAGATTAAGGTGTTACATGGGGAGATGCGATCTAGGCTGCCGCCCTCCTTGTCTTGAGAAGTAAGTCGTCGCAAGGTCGGTTCCGCCCTTGTTGGGCCCCTCCGGCTCGGTTAGCCACCTCGGTGTCTTGGCCCCATCGCCGGCCCACCTGGTCGGGAGACAATGTTATGAGTGACTACTAATCTGGGACACCATCACCGCCCACCTTTGTGCCATGTCCGCCTGATCCGTAGCTCGCACGTCTAGTGGCGTCGGGTGCCTCGTTCAGCGGTGGGCATAGCTCCCCTTCCCGCGGTGACGGTTCCGGCCTACGACCCGACTTCCTCTTCTTCGAATCTCGCTCTGACGGCTTCAGATTGCTTGGACTCGGCCAGGATGAAATCCTTGTTCGACCTTTAGATGTTGGCGGCAGCGACACCCACGGGTATCGTCCTCTTCTTGGAGGCGCTACCATGGCCATTATCTGTGCCCCTTTTCGAGCATCAGGGAAACCCTAGGTCCGGTTTTTCAGATCGGGCAACGACAACGTCTCGACATCGTTCTCCTTCGTGAAGGTGTTGACTTTTTGATTGCGACATCCCCGGCAGTGGATTTGGAGATGTTGGTTTGGTTTGGTTTGGGCTGCGAACGATGAGTTTAGGTGTGTCGTTTACCACCTCTTGTATTCACTCTTAACTCTTAACACTTTTCTATTAATGAAACTGCGTATTTCATGAAAAAAGTCAGAAATTGATTAATTAATCAACTATATAAAAAAGACAAAAACAGTCCCGTTTACAAAGAGGCCCGTTGCACTCAACGGAATCAACCTGCTCGTGCGCCGCCCCAGCCAGCCCCCAACCGTCCTTCTCATCCCGTCCCGAGGGCGGAGGGCAGTCTGGTCATTACGCGGGGGCGCCCTGCCCCCCGTTTCCCTCCCTCTCAGGCTGCAAGTGGGATGAGACGCGGAAGTCCCACATAATGTCGCATCAACCCACATAATTATGTGGGATTAAGTGGGATGTCCACATAAAAATAATTGGGACTATGCGGGTTGCCACATACCCACATAATCTGAATGCAAAAATTGAAAATACAAAAAGTACATGTCAGGATAGAGCAAGTTCATACTGTTTACTCTCCATGTATTAAGACTACAACCTGTCAGGATACAACAAGTACATAATCTAAATGCAAGATAAATTGCATTAATACAACCTACCATCCTTTATTTGCAGCAAGACTAAAGACAAAATCAATTGCAATAAGACTAGAGGCTACAGCAAGATGAATTTTTTCAGCTCTTCAAGATCTTCCATCACCATCAACCTGCCATCCTTTCTTCAAGTAGCAAACTAGCAACCCATATTTCCTGTCAAAAAATATGTCCGTCAGTCCATTTGCATCATAAGAATCCATTTTACAGGATAACTTAGGACTTTACAAGAAACATTGGAAGTCAAACAAGTAGCAAAGTAGAAACATTGGAAGTCAAACAAGAGCCATTGGGAAGGTGGACGGCGGCGCTAGATCAACCATTGGGAAGGTGGACGGCAGCGCTAAGCTGGCCATGGGGGAGGCGGCGGCGGCGGCGTGCCCTGCCCTAGTGGCGAAGAGGGGAACGAGGAATTAAGTGGGTCATAGGTGGAAAACGTGGGTCAGCCCACTTAGCCCACTTTCTAAATCGCAGGTTTCGCGGACGTCCACGAGCAGAAATTAAGCGGGTTTTTATGTGGGCGCCGTGGACGGTCCGTGTCCGCTTGCAGCCTGACCTCCCTCCCTCCCTCGCCATGTGTGGCCCGTCCGGCCAGGATTAATTAAAGCGAAGGGGAAGAAACGCAAAACGCCAAAAGCCCCGGAAAGATTTTGCCTTTGCTTTCTTCCCAATAACCTCCGCCCCCGCCTCGCCTCGCCCCGTGTGTTATCTATCCCCGTCCTGCACATCCACCCATCCCGCCGCCCTGCGCTCCCTCGTCTCCCCCACCCCCCACCGTCTCTCTCTCCCTCCCTCTCTCTCTCTCTCTCCTCCGCGCCGCTTTCTAGGGTTTTTTCCCTCGCCCGTCCCGCGCACGCACGCCCGCATCCGCCCGCAGAGGAGGCAGCCGGCCGCAAGGTCTCCGCCTAGAGGAGGATGGGATACGACGGCGCCCCCTCGCCCGCATCGGCCGCGGCGCGCGACGCCAAGAAGAAGAGGGTAAGTAAGGGGGCCGTGTGTGTGGTGTGATCTGCGATTCGATTTGGGGGCCGTGGCGTCCCCCGGCTCGGCTGCGGATTGCGCGGCGTTCTGATCCGATCTGCCGATTTTTCGTGTCCCGCAGGGTAACCGCTCGTCGGCCAAGCTGAAGCAGTGCAAGCTCGACGCCCGCCGCGAGCAGTGGCTGTCGCAAGGTCTGATCTCGTGCCTGCTCATGTATTCTTTTATGTATTCTTGGTCTTTTCCCTTGCCAATCCCGGAAGTTGGGATCTCTGCACTGTGTATCCTAGTTGCGTCTCTCGTCTTTGGGTGCCTATGGGGGAGTTTGGATACTTAGGGGAATCTGATTATTTCGGCACAGGGGTGATCTAGGTGCTACAAATTGATAGCTTTTATTCAACATGATATTTTGGGTTCAAATTCTGATCTTTTTGCGTTTTGGATTGGTCTAGTCAAGGATGGGAAGGAGGCCACGGCCAAGCCTTTGCCAGCGGGCGCAGGATCAGGGGCAGGGTCGAATGCTGGGTCGCCAATCCTTGCTTCGCCACACCCTCCACTCCCCAGGCGGCGTGCCGATGCAAGGTCAAGGGGTGGTGTTCTGGAGGATGACAAGGAGGATGCTGGAGCTACCGGGCATGAAGTAGGCGGCAGCGACCTTGACTCCCCCATGCACAGCCCTTGTTCAGACAACTCTCGAGGTGGAGGCTGTGCTCAGAGTAAGCGCTGCTCCAGCAATGGAGGTGGCCCCAGCCTCAGCAGTGTGAGCAGTCTATGGTCCAGTTCCAGGAGCGTGAGTGATGCCGAGGATGATGACACGGGCAGTGGCCCTGAGGAGGAAAACGGGGTGCTGGATGATTGGGAAGCTGTTGCTGATGCACTTTCAGTCGATGATAACAGTCATTGCCACCAGAGTTTAGGTACCACGATGCCCCCAGCAGCTACAAGTGAGTCGGCACCTCTGGCAAATACATCAAAAAGAACAGAGCCTATTCGTAGCAATGCAAGAGCTTGGACACCAGATGATACGTTCCGTCCACAGAGCTTGCCCAGTATCTCCAAGCAGTCGAGCTTCCCAGCGAGGATTGGCAACTGCTGGGGGATGGGTATGAGTGCAGCACATCAGAGTATCCTCTCTATGCCATTATCTTGCCCGATATGCTACGAGGATCTTGACCCAACAGACTCGAGCTTCCTCCCCTGCCCTTGCGGGTTCCATCTGTGTCTCTTCTGCCACAAGAGGATCCTCGAGGCGGATGCGCGTTGCCCAGGGTGCAGGAAGCTATACAATTCAGGGTCTGCAGGAGAAGGAGCGCCAACACCAGTGCGTCTATCCCGTTCTTGTAGCATGGGTCCAAGACACTAGGCTGTGTGAAGGCTATGATAGCTCTATGCCGTAGTTCTGCTTTGCATGTTACTGTCGGATATGCTGTTTTTGGTCTGTATACAATAAAGAAATGTGAATATTTGAATAGATGCTGTGCCCATATAGAGTCTCCAGGACCTTGGTATCCTTTTTGTACTGATGCATTGGGTGTGATGCATATGTTGCTGGAGATTGGAGAGGACCTTTTGTTGTTACAGTTCGTGAGATCATATATAATAGCTATGGTGACTGTTATTTCCTTGCCACTAGTACACTGTTATCAGTTGAGTCATGTTCACCTAAGTCTAGTTCTTGCTCTTTTTTTTCCACTTATGTGATGATCTACTAAGGCAAGTGGACATTCTCCTGTATTAAAACGCTTGTCTAATCTTTATAGTCTACTTTACATAAATGCTGATGTTTGGTCTTCACTGACAAAATTCCATGTTACTCAACTAAAGTAAACTCCTGCCTTTTATCATTATCAGTATTTGTTTTATATATCTTCACCGTATTATCATTTCAGGCTCTGGTCATCAAATAGTCTGTGTGGGTGGGCTTTCCTATGATTCTGATCTTGGCAAGGAAAATATTTCGCTATTGTAGTACAACTGTGTGTGGTGTGTTGTCTCTCTCTAATTTCTTTATTTTGGTTTAAACTTCATAATGTGTTTTGACTCAGCCTGGCAACTTTAAGATGCAAATGTGAACTGTGATTTAGTAAAGAAACTCCTTGGACTATCTATACAATGTACTTGTTTTAGCCTCCTACAAGCTAGCGTTTCTTGGTATGATACCTGTTTTGCATCTATATATATGTTAGTTTCTTGCGTTCGATCTTATTATACTCCCTCCATTTTTTCATACTTTGCATATTAGTTTTGTCTTAAGTCAAAACTTTCTGAAGTTTGATCAAGTCAATAGAAAAAAAATCAACATTCACAATACCATATAAATATCATTAGATCCATTATGGAATATGTTTTCATATTGTATTTATTTGGTATTGTAGATGTTGCTATTTTTGTTGTAAATTTTGTCAAACTTCATAAAGTTTGACTGAAAGACAAAAGTCTAATATGTGAAGTAAAAAAGAAACGTAGGGAGCACTACAGGTTGTGCTATTACTCATGTTTTGACCTATCTTAAATTTTATTGATGATGCGGTTATCAATGTTTTTCCACATGTTAATCAGAATGGCCTCACAAATAGAAATAATGACTAACCTTTGGACATTTGATAACTGATGGCCGTAGCATTTGACAGTCTCGAAATCCTTGGATGTCGATATTGCTACTTATTCCCATCTGGCATATAATGTGAGTGCTTTAACTTTAAGCATTTTGTTTAGAAGCTAATATTGCTGGGCTAAAATATTAGACCTTAAGCTATTGCGAAGCTCCATTTACACCCGAGACCTAAAACAACTTAATTATTAGGACAAAAAATGCCCCAGAAAAGCTTGTCTTGTGCTTTACTATTGGCATTTAAAATATATACCACTCCCTCCGTTTCTTTCTAGTCTGCATATAACTTTTGTCTGAAGTAACTTATAGAAAAAAGTATCAACATTTACAATGCCAAAGGAATATCTTTAGATTCATTACGGAATGTAGTTTCATATTATGTATATTTGATATTGTAGATGTTGATTTTTTCTTAATACAAATTTGATCAAAGTTTGTAAAGTTTGACTAGACACAAATCTTATATGCGGAGTAAATAGGAACAGAGGGAGTACATGGGTAGCACTAACCATGGGTTGTCCATCACAGGTGAAAGCAGCCTGAGCTATGAATATCAGTATTGGAACTGTCAGGATAGATGCAATCACCATTGACCTGTTAAATAGTTAAGTGTTTTGCATCTTGTAATGGCTTGAGTGCCATGGACTGGTTGAAGTTAACCGCACGTCTTGGTCCACCAATCTGCATTCCTGGTTAGAGAAATAAACAGGCTTTTGTTTGTTAGAATGCTATAATGATTGTGGGTCCTGGCATGATCCAGTTACTTAATACTTGTAGCCCCCTTTATGCAAATGTTTGGTAGATTGTATTGGATGTTCATGCAATGTGTGTGCCAATAACAGCTAGCAGGTGTCCATGTGGCACTTTTCAAGGTGACATTGTGACAACCTCACATTCTGTCTTGGGCTGTGAAAAGAATTGTGGGTTTTCTTGCCTGGTTAACGAGAGAGCTGAATGGCACAAGAAAATATGGAATGCTGTTTGCAACATTTTTTTTATTACGCTTGGATGTGCACTGCTGAACTCTGCCATTGCATTGAGATACTATTGCGTTCCGGGATTGATATTTACACGGTTGCGCTGTTGTATGGGCATTTTGAAGACGGGTGCAGTGCGCCTCCGAATCATCCATTTGTTGTCCTATGGCGGTGGCTATTAGATGCCAGTTGCCAGGGTAACGCCGCCCACTTTCTGTTGATGCAGCGACCTGAATTATATTTTGCGCATTGTATTATCATCACAACCAAGGTAGATGAATGTTAGAACTGCACATTGGGTTCTTTCTTTATCATCGCAACCAAGGTAGATGAATGTTAGAACTGCACATTGGGTTCTTTCTTAGATCTAGATGGAATGAAATACTGAAATAGAATAAAAAAGGCCCTTTTGGAAGAAAATGGAAGAATAGTATGTGATATATCCCACTTGGACAAAAAATATGTTGAAAGCAATTTCCTCTTATCCTCGCTTTGTTCCTTAATATAACTACTTAAAAATCCCCTTACAATCATGAATCCAGTTTTGAAGGACTTCCTCCCTGTGTGAGCTTGCATCACTAGTTACTAAAGAACGAAATGGCTGGCCTCTGGTTGTACTTTTAAACAACTGTCTGAAGTTTAACGAAATGGTTGTACTAAGGCCCCATTTGAAACGGGTGTAAATTTTGTGTGTCCACCGGTATTCAGTTCAAGTTTGAGCTAAATACCGATGAACATGCAAATTTTACACCCATTCCAAACATCCCTGGATTCAAAAAAATATCTCAAAAGCAAAAAAAAAGGCAAAAAAATAATTCCTAATGCGATTTTATCTGATGCCAATATTCTAATCATGGCGCAAGCCCACAAGGGCTAATGGAAACATCATTTGAGAAATCAAAAAGAAAATCCATGGCGTTTTGGGCATTTTGGTAGAACGCAACTCCGAAAAAACACTTGTGTAAATTAGCTAATAGCGGAGCAAAAACAGATCAAACAAAAGTGATACACTACATACCGCTACTAACCACAGAACCAAATAATTGGCATGAAGCATGGATTGCATGAGTACACATGGCGAGTCACGAAATACTTCTATCACCCTAAAGTATGCTACAACCTACTCCGTACCAAGGACTCCAGGGTGTGGAAGTTCACATTTAACCGGAGACAAGACACCACGATGCGCTACAACAGCTGATTAACAGAGTAACCTGTTGACTTCCCTCTTCAGCCACAGAGCGCGAAGCCTCGGCTCATACGAGAGAAAGATCTCCCGGTTCACCGAATCCTTGAAGACATCAGCAGCTAGAACCCTGACCTGATCAGACACATCGGTCATAGATTGGAGAGCCTTGATACACCTTGAAATCGAGAACTGCTCGCCATCCTTTTTGGTTTGTTCTTTCGTGCGAGCCTGTTTCATTCTGAAGTCTAGATAAGCCTCCATGATCTGTTGGATGTCAGACGCCTTGCGCTTCTTGCGCTTGTCCTTTTGTGGTTCTATGCAAGAACTTGACTGCGCGGGTTCATCGGCTCTTTGTTGTGGCTTTGGGTCTGCCCCAGGCTGTGGTCTTTCCAATGCCTCTTCATCGTGATTTTGCAGAAGATCGACATCTTCCAGACCTTGTGATCCTAGCTCCAGAGTTCTTTGCAGTGCGCTGATATTGTTCTCACCCTCATCGATGCTTCCAGGAACCAGTGCAGAAAGTCTTCTAGACATGCTTCGCAGTGTGCTGGTGTTGTTGTCTTCCTCGTCAATATTGCCAACCCCTTCAGGAATATCCCCTATCATGGTAGCAGATTGGTTATGTTGTGTTGCCCTCTCAACAATGCTTTTGAACAAATTAGAAATGGAAGAAAATTACTTTCAAGCAACATCTCCAGCGACTGAAGCAATGGAAAACTCTTACTTTGGTACTTCCGCGCTTTTGGTGACTCCTAGTAAAATAAAAATGAACGGTTAAATATCACTTGGTCATATGAATAATCAGTAGAGTAGGAGTTAGAATCTCACATCGATTATCTCATCCCAGATTTCATCTGTTGTTCTGATCATAGAAGCATTCTGGTCCCATGAAACACCATCACGCTGAAGGATGGATTTTATCAATTTATAGTCTTTCTTCAGCTGAGTCTCATGTTCCTGAATTTGAACTTTAGTAAACCCTGCATCTGGGTGCCTATCATTAAAGTCCTTAACAATTTTCTTCCATCCCTCGCTTCTCCAACCGTTTGGAGTCCTATAGTGTGAATTATTGTTCTCATGTAGTATATCAATAAGCCCCTTTTCAAACTTCATCACCCACCTTGCTCTGTTCGCCATTTAACCTTGGAACAAGCTACAAAGCACCAATTGTATTGCTCAGATAATGGCAACCAAAGACAAAAAAATAAATATCAAGTAGCCACTAGTGCAGTTCAACAACAAAAAATTGAGTCGGGATTACCTAGTCAGTGTACTATACATTGGATATTTGGGTCAACGGTCACTCCTATTTTTTTAGTGAGGACTATAGCTAATGCATTGGATACAAGGACAGGTAACATTTAAATCATAACAACAATATCCCGCAACGATGAAAGGAAAACAAAAATACACACGGCATTAGTAGCATTGGTATTTCGATCCAGCAATTTTAGCTCGTTAGAAGATGATTTGACGACCACTTGATACGAGAAAGGCCCTTCCTACAGATGATGCCACCCAGCCATTCCAAGAAACAAGAGGTCTCAAAACAAAACATTATCCTAAAGCACAATGTCAAAACAAACAAGAGCATCATCCTCTTCTTGGTTCTGGGGCAGGAATATGGGATTTCACAACAAGTGGAGCAGACTAGCATCGGCAACAATGCATGTTACAAATTGACTCAGTGGGCGAGCAATCGAAACAGGGGTGGAATACTACATTTTTTCTTCTGAAAAAAAAATTGCCATCAGATAGTTCGACTTGAGGGTAACAACACCAGAATAGATGCAGATGGACAATCCTATCAATGGGATGGAGTTCACTAAGATCGATCTTGAGCAATAAATAGCTGGCTGGATTTGGTTGTTCACAGGGAACAAATTACCGGAGCAAAACGAACAGCGATCCAACCAAGCTAGGGTTTCCTTACCAACCAACCAAAGGAGCCGCGTCGAGTGGGCCTTCCTCTCCACACCGACCCAGTCGGAGTGAAGAGGACGCCTGCTCGCCTGGTAAGCGTGCTTCGTCGAGATCTATGGCGGGTTTGACCGGCGGCGCGACCGGAGGAAGCCGGCGGCGTCGGAGCTAAGGGGAGAGGAATATTTTCCTCTTTCCGGGTAGGGTCGCTGAGTTTGGGTTTTTGCGGGGGTGGGAATGGAAAATGTTTGGTTGGATTAGCATTGTTTGGATGGTGGTGGATTGGGAGACACCGAGAGGGTAGTGGGTTGGGCTGGGTCGGGTTGAGATAAACAGCGCTGCACGTCCTGCCCTAAACCATGGGGACTGGGATTTGGGAGACAGATAGGGTAGATGATCTCCTGTGAACGATGGAGACCATTTGAAATACTTCCAATGGTTTTCTTATAATAAACATATGACTTCACCATAATACTCCGTCCGTCCTAAATAAGTATCTCAATTTTGTACTAACTTTAATATAAAGTTGTATTAAGGTTAAGACATTTATTTTGGGACGGAGGGAGTATTATTGGAAAATATTTATGACTCATTTGAATATTTGATGTTTCAAATTCATTTTTGGGAACTTATAAAACCCTACCAACGTTTCTCTGGATCTGGTTATTGCCTCGGGTGCAGATCCGCCGCCAGATGGGTCATGGTCCCTCCCCCTGACCCTTTGTCCATGCGAGCAAGGTGAGGCGGGCAGTTCCCATCCAATTTGGGCCTCCGTTGGGTTGGGATCAATTCGGATCTCGATGTGTCGGCGCCGCAATTGGCGGTCGGTGGCTAGTGGGGTGGGGTTCGCCGTTGTCGATGGGCGTGAGGCAAGGAGTTGTCCGGAGATGGGAAGGAGTGGCCTTTTCGTCCTCTCCTGTGATGGTCGATGGTTGTAGGCATGGAACGGGGACGGTCTCGGGGACCAAGAATGCCGGGGCAATGGTTCCGAATGGCGCGATACACAAATTGGCTCTTTGGTGAGTAGTGTGCGCCTGGTGTTGGTGGTGTGTTTCGATCATGTGGGTGGCCATGTGTGTTGTGGTGTGTTATCTTGACGAAGTTGTCGCATCAGTGGCGGCCAAGCCATGAGATGGATATGGTACCCCATGTTTCATCATGGTGGGGTCCTACTCAGGGAGGGGCTAGTATCCTGCTCGCACGATGTGATGGGGATGGGGCCGAGTGAAAGCTTTGCGCCTCAGTGCTGACGGCAACAATGCATGTGGGCGTTGTGATCTTCTTGGGGGGCCATCTTGGTCCCTACCTTATGTAACGCCCTCGATGCGGCTATATCTCCCACGTGTCGAAGCACGACTTAGAGGCATAACCGCATTGAAAGCAATGTCGCAAGTGAGGTAATCTTCACACAACCCACGTAATACATAAGGGAAAGAGATACATAGTTGGCTTACACTCGCCACTTCACACAATACATGAATAAAACATTACATCATCCAAATACACTCAAGGTCCGACTACGGAACCAAAATAAAAAAAGACTACCCCAAATGCTACACAGATCCCCGATCGACCCCAATTGGGCTCCACTACTGATCAACTGGAAACGGAACAACATAAAGGACAAGATCTTCATAGAGCTCCTCTTTGAGCTTGGTTGCGTCATCTGCACAGTATCCTCGACACCTGCAAGCTGGTTTTGGAAGTATCTGTGAGTCACGGGGACTCAGCAATCTCACACCCTCGCGATCAAGACTATTTAAGCTTATGGGCAAGGTAAAAGGTATGAGGTGGAGCTGCAGCAAGCGACTAGCATATATGGTGGCTAACATACGCAAATGAGAGCGAGAAGAGAAGGCAAGGCACGATCGATAAAGCTATGATCAAGAAGTGATCCTAGAACAACCTACGTCAAGCATAACTCCAACACCGTGTTCACTTCCCGAACTCCACCGAGAAGAGACCATCACGGTTACACACGCGGTTGATGCATTTTAATTAAGATCAACTTCAGGTTTTCTACAACCGGACATTAACAAAATCCCATCTGCCCATAACCGCGGGCACGGCTTTCGAAAGTTCAAAACCCTGCAGGGGTGTCCCAACTTAGCCCATCACAAGCTCTCACGGCCAACGAAGGATATTCCTTCTCCCAAGACAATCCGATCAGGCTCGGCATCCAGGTTACAAGACATCCTCGATAATGGTAAAACAAGTCCACCAACAGCGCCCGAATGTGCCGACAAATCCCGATAGGAGCTGCATATATCTCGTTCTCAGGGCACACTCAGATGAGCAGTCCGTACAACTAAAACCAGCCCTCGAGTTTCCCCGAGGTGGCGCTGCAAGGGGCTCTAGTTTAGACCAACACTCAGAGGAGCACTGGCCCGAGGGGTTAAAATAATGATGACCCTTGAGTCTGCAGAACCCAAGGGAAAGAAAAGGCTAGGTGGCGAATGGTAAAACCAATGTTGGGCATTGCTGGAGGAGTTTTATTCAAGGCGAACTGTCAAGGGGTTCCCATTATAACCCAACCGTGTAAGGAACGCAAAATCCGGGAACATAACACCGATATGACGGAAACTAGGGCGGCAAGAGTGGAACAAAACACCAGACATAAGGCCGAGCCTTCCACCCTTTACCAAGTATATAGATGCATTAATTAAATAAGAGATATTATGATATCCCAACAAAATATCCATGTTCCAAACATGGAACAAGCTCCAATCTTCACCTGCAACTAACAATGCTATAAGAGGGGCTGAGCAAAGCGGTAACATAGTCAAACAACAGTTTGCTAGGACAAGGTGGGTTAGAGGCTTGGTTCAACAATATGGGAGGCATGATAAGCAAGTGGTAGGTATCGTAGCATAGGCATAGCAAAAGAGCGAGCAACTAGCAAGCAAAGATAGAAGTGACTTCGAGGGTATGGTCATCTTGCCTGAAATCTCGCAAGGAAGAAGAACGAGTCCATGAAGAAGACAAACGTACGTAGTCGAACGGGTCCTCACAAACGTGACATTATCGGAACCAACCCAAAGAAGCAACACCGGAAAGAAGCACACGACATAGTAAACAAACCACACACGAACATGGTATGATATGCGGGATGCGGTATGCGATGCATATGCAAGATTTGGAAAGGAATGATTGAACCTGGCCTCAACTTGGAAATCCAAGAGTGCCACTGGAAAGGTGAGGTGATTTCGGTTGAAACCGATATAAAGATCACCGGAATCGGATGCACGGTTTGAAAATGGCAAGTAAAACAAATATGGCACCGGTTTGCGATTAACAACAAGTAGCCATCTAAATGCATCAAGATAAATATGCTATAGCACTCAAACATGTCAACAAAATACATGGCAGGAATCCACTCAAGATGCTTGACAAAATATGAACACTGAGCTACGGCTAATTCACTCAATAGCAAGCTCAAACAACCATGGCAAAAGTGAAAATGATAACAGGTTTCAGACTTGGTGAAATTAACACAAGTCTGGAATTTATCATCAGGAAGCACATTTTAGAGCATGAAAAGTACATGCTACAGGAACTTAACATGGCAAGGCAAGGCATGACATGAAGCTACTCAAAGCACTTAACAAAAGTCCCTTAGTGACCTTGAGCCAAAAGGGATCAGAAAATACGATTGCAAGCATGTGAACATGGCAAAAACATAAACAGATTCAGACTTGGTGAAAAACTGGAGCATGCAAATCAGTTAACGAGTAGGCATGTTTGCGAGCTCGATGCACTAACTGCAGAGCATGGCATGACAAACTAAGCATACATCCATCAAGAATACATGGCGTAGAAGCTATACATGGCAAGAACAACAACATAGCACGCACGGATCAATAGCAACATCTTCGGCAAAATCGCTAAACATGTCAACAATCTGCCAGGATTCATTTTATAGCAAAAATAGAGCTCGATTGACTCAAGCTAGGGTGCTCCATAATTTCAAACAAAGACATGGATGGATAGATCACCACATTGTTAACAAAACATCATTACTGATCATCCTCAAAAGAGGCACGAATCACTAGGAAACAACATGAACATATGGCATAACAACAAAATCAGGATAAGGACTTAGTGAAATTCTAAGTCCCTGAAAACAGCGTTATCGATTACGCTACTTTGCAAGCTTGTGCTAGTCACCACAAATATCACAAAAATACATGGCAAGCACCTCTGCAAAGATGGCATGGCATATAACAAAACACATGTAGAGCTCAGGATCATAGCATGCACACATTAATCATGGCAAAAATGACAAAATGTCATTTGCTGAAACAGATCGGACAAATTCCTCACATAGCCCTCTTCTAAAAGTATTTCTGGCATCAAGATGAGCTCAAATGAAAATGATGCAATGAGATGAAATGATGTACTCGTCGAGGCAAACATTTTGATATGCTATACGCATGAATCGGAGCTACGATGATGGAGTTGTGATGTGATGAAAAATGCTATAAATTATTCAGATCTAGGACTTAGAGAGATTTTTACCCCGCGAAAAAGTCAACGGCCGGATCTGGGTCGCGGAGGCAGAGTGGATCGGGTCGGGTTCGAGGCAGAGAGGACCCGGGTGGCGACGGCGTAGTCTCCGGCGAGCTCGTCGCCGACGAGGACGGCGCGGAGGAGGGCAGAGACAGGCGGAGGCGGGCGGCGCGCGTCGCGGCGGCGACGGCGTAGTCTCCAGCGAGCTCGTCGCCGGCGAGGACGGCGCGGAGGAGGGCAGAGACAGGCGGCGCGCGTCGCAGCGGCGCACGGCGGCGATGCTTGGTGTGGGGCGCGCGTGCGGCTGCGC
>NC_041382.1:564732108-564765258 GCF_002162155.2 Triticum dicoccoides | reverse complement strand
GCGGCGAGGCTCGCCGCCGGCGGACAGCTCGGGCGTCGGTGAAGACCGTGGTGGCGGCGCGGCTGTGGACAGCTGGGGCGAGCGGCGGTGGAGGGAGAGCCCGGCGCGGCCCGATTCGGCCCCGGGGCAGGCCGGATCTGGGCCCCAGGTGGCCGGCGCGATGGTGGGAGGCGGCGCGGACACGTGGCATGGCAGGGTTGGCACGGGAGGCGGCGGTGACGACGTGGCAAGACCTGATTGGCCGGGGCGACGTGGAGGCTGGACATGTCCGGCGCGGTTGGACATGTTCGGCGGCGCGAGGAGGAAGACGCCAGGGTTTCGTCCGTGAATTTTGTCGGGGTGCACATATTTATAGGTAGAGGGAGCTAGGAGAGTCCAAATGAGGTGCGGTTTTCGGCCATGCGATCGTGATCGAACGACCGAGATGATGGAGGAGGTTTAGGTGGGTTTTAGGCCACTTTGAAGGGTGTTGGGCTGCAACACACACGAGGCCTTTTCGGTCCCTCGGTTAACCGTTGGAGTATCAAACGAAGTCCAAATGGCACGAAAATTGACAGGTGGTCTACCGGTAGTAAACCAAGGCCGCATGACAAGTCTCGATCCAATCCAAAAACGTTTAACACCCGCACATGAAAAGAGGTAGAAAGGGACACCGGGTGACATAGGAGCGCCGGATTGCAAAACGGACAACGGGGAAAATGCTCGGATGCATGAGACGAACATGTATGCAAATGAAATGCACATGATGACATTATATGAGATGCATGACACGCAAGCAAAGACAAGGCAACAACAGCGAATAACTAGGAGACACCTGGTACATCGGTCTCGGGGCGTCACAACACTCCACCACTACGAGAGGATCTCGTCCCGAGATCTAGAATGGCACCGGAGGGAAAAACGGAAGAGAAAGAAAAAAGGTAAAACTAAGTTGCTTCATTGATAAACGAGTGAGACCAAAGAACCTTGAAAAGGTTAAGCCATTTCGAGAAAAGAATACAACAAAGATGAATAAAGTTGAAAACCTCCGTTAGAAACAAGGAACAAGGAACAACAAATTCGAACAGCACTCCGGTTGAAAAGAGATGAAAGACTTGATAAAATGAAAGAGCTTGAGCAAAGGGACACAACACTCCGGTTAAATGGATAAGCATGACAAGAACAAGATCCTGACAAGAACAAGAAGAAGGTTTGAAGAGAGCATCAACACAATGCCTCCGGGAGGAATGAAAGAAAGGAATGAAAGGAATGGGGAAAAACAACATCTTCTACCTCCGATGAGCTTGCAAAGGCATCTTAAGGAGAAAGGTCGAACGGAGTTGTTGGAAAACCAACAATGAAAGGATAAGCTTGATATGGTCTTATGGAATACATCTCAAATTATGAGGTGACAACCTGCCACTAACAAAACCAAAGATTGGATTGATATCAACAAGGAGACGAGAAACTTATTCACCAGGAGGATAAATGAAGAACTTGGGTCATTTATAAGCACCATAAATAGCAAAATCCTTAGGGAAAAGCTTTAGGTGAAATATAACCCAAGATAACTCAAATGACGAGATTGATGGATTCAAAATATCTCATTCTTAACAACATGTGAATCATGAAACATGACTCAAAATATCAACAATGACATAATACCACCTCCAGTGATACGGAAGGAAGAATTGCACTCCGGATTGCAAGATGAAGAATGCTTGAGCTCCTTAGAAAAGAATCTCAATGAACACTTCGAGAATGAATTAAATAATAGATGAACCATCATGTAGAACCTCCGTGAAGAACTCCGGTAACAAAAGAATGATCAAACGGAAGGAAAGAGAAGTTGAAAACATAAAGTGAAACCTTGTAATGATTTAGAAGGAATTTCGCGGCGATACAAAGCGGAAAGGCTTGGAACTCCGAAAAAGAAAAGATACAGCCTCTCGAACTGAGAATGTGATATGATGAACCTCCGGAATAAGGAATTAATCACTTCGATGAAACAAGAATAAGAATTATGTTACGCTTATCCTTCACCAATTTAAATTGATGACAAGCGGCGGATTTGGCATACTACTTATTCTCGTAGAAAGGATTAAGAGAGATATAACATAAACTTGAGAATGTCCTCCACGAACCACCGTTAGGACTGGAACAATGAATAAATTGATATGATAACGAAGGAAAAGAAATCTTGAATGAACCACCGTAAGAACTGGAAATGAACGAAGAAAAGATAAAGAAACACCGGGAAGAATTAGCAAATGAACGAAGAAGCTTGAGGGGATTTAGTTACATGAGAACGAAGAGATCAAGAACTGATTAGAGGATAATTGATCGATGCACCGGTAAGATTAGGAGAACGATAACTGAAAGCTGGGAACGAATAATTATGAGATGATGGGCTCCGGAGAATCAAACTGAAAATACTCTGAATTACTCCGGATGGGTGAAAAGAATATCTCACAATCGCAAATAATTATGAGAGGATGGCAACAAGCTAGAATCACGAATCTTGAAGAAAATGGAGCAAGATTGAGAGAAAAAATCTTCTTCGGTCTTCCAAACTGAGAATGACGACGAGAAATACCATCATGACTTATTTAGGCACTCCGGAAGAATCAAAACGAATAGGTTGAGCCAACAATGAAAAAAATTTGACAGATCTTGGAGAAAAACATAAGACTGATGATAATTCATTCTTACGTCAAACTTCAAAAAGAATTTAGGATAGCTCCGGAAAATTAGAAGAGTCAGGTAAGATCCTGGAAAAGACCTATGGGTTAGGGCCCACTCAAAAGATACACCATTGAAAAGATTACTTGAAAAGAGAGATTGCACCGGTTGAATTAAAAGGCTTGAATGAGATAACAACCTCGAGATAGGTTGAACGGATCTTGAATGACAAGACGAGCCTTCTGAGGTATCGTCAGGGCACCGAAACAATTGAATAACGATAAGTGGATGATTATGAGGTGCAACGGCATGAGAAAACATTTGAAACGAGGAAAAGGGGTATGATCAACACCAAAAGCTTGAATTGAAACCACCGAATAAGAAAAAGAACGGAGAATGATGAACTAGAAGCTCCGTTAGAATCTTCATGAGAAACACCGGATAAGAATGGAGAGACTTCCATCGATAAAATGGATAGTTGAATAAGAAATCTGAGTCCTTGAAGAAAAAAGGGTGGGAGGGAGGGAAAAAACAAAGGCAACTTGGAGACGAACGAAACAAACACCGTTGAGAAGAACTGATAATTGATCTTGCTGATGTTGAAATGATCGGAACCACTTGAAGAGAAAACACGCCGGTTGAAAAGGATTGACATGACAATCTCGATTATCATGAGGGATTAGTATTCACATAGGAATATGAGAACACCGCTTGGGGAAGGTATGGAATCAACATTTGACATTGAAGCAACTCGAATACCACCACTGAAAACAAAACCAAAGGATTGGCTTGCAAAATAAGCCGGAATAAACATATGATAGAGATTTCGTCCAAAGTTTTCGTGGTGGGGCCTACACGGGCTCGATTGTACAGCACCATCATGTACAAGGCAGTGCACCTGATATACGAAGCATCCCCGAGTCGGCATAGCCAAGGACTCTTCAAGACAAAACGAGACCACTGTAAAACCAACCGTGGATAGGCGGACCACTAGACGTCGAACCCCAATTTCATATCATACATCCGTCGGAAAGATATCCTAAGAGCTACTTGAATTCCCACTTATAAACTCCCGAAATTTTCCGGTTATTCAATCAGGTGTTGGCGATACAGGGGAAGCATAATATCTCACCCAAAACTAGCAAATCCTACATCCAGTTGTATCCATCCTTCAACACATAACCAAGAAACCTTCGAAAATCGTTTACCTCAACCTTCGAAAAGCATCCGTTATACGAGTTATGGCAATACTCCCGAACCCCCGCCCTAGTACTGGGTGGCGTCGAGGTTATCTCACCAACAACTGCATAAAAGAGATTTTCGATGTTGGCAAAACTAAACTCAGGTATTCCAGAACTGCAACGATAAAATTGTGACGACAACACCTCGGAGCTCAATTCCCCGGGACACTGCCACAACCCCTAAATGATAGGAGGCACCAAGAACAATGTTCTCGTCACAAATCGATCGGAACGATTCCAAGATACCCGCGTGATCCGGAAAAAAATGTTGGTGAAATTTTAGAAGAGAAGAGTCAAAACTCTACATCAGGATGCCTCACGAGAGCGACGAAGGGACTGGGGAGTAAAAAGAATTCCTAACTCTCTGATATATATAATCCTATAAGACTCAAAACATTTCTAGACTCAAAAATGCTAGCGATTCGATCAAGCAGGGGGCTCCTAAGGTCGGGGAAGGCTCTGATACCAACTTGTAACGCCCTCGATGCGGCTATATCTCCGACATGTCGAAGCACAATTTAGAGGCATAACCGCATTGAAAGCAATGTCACAAGTGAGGTAATCTTCACACAACCCATGTAATACATAAGGGAAAGAGATACATAGTTGGCTTACACTCGCCACTACACACAATACATGAATAAAGCATTACATCATCCAAATACACTCAAGGTATGACTACGGAACCAAAATAAAAGAAGACTACCCCAAATGCTACACAGATCCCCGATCGACCCCAACTGGGCTCCACTACTGATCAACTAGAAATGGAACAACATAAAGGACAAGATCTTCATAGAGCTCCTATTTGAGCTTGGTTGCGTCATCTGCATGGTATCCTCGGCACCTGCAAGCTGGTTTTGGAAGTATCTGTGAGTCACGGGGACTCAACAATCTCACACCCTCGCGATCAAGACTATTTAAGCTTATGGGCAAGGTAAAAGGTATGAGGTGGAGCTGCAGCAAGCGACTAGCATATATGGTGGCTAACATACGCAAATGAGAGCGAGAAGAGAAGGCAAGGCACGATCGATAAAGCTATGATCAAGAAGTGATCCTAGAACAACCTACGTCAAGCATAACTCCAACACCGTGTTCACTTCTCAGACTCCGCCGAGAAGAGACCATCACGGTTACACATGCGGTTGATGCATTTTAATTAAGATCAACTTCAGGTTTTCTACAACCGGACATTAACAAATTCTCATCTGCCCATAACCGCGGGCACGGCTTTCGAAAGCTCAAAACCCTGCAGGGGTGTCCCAACTTAGCCCATCACAAGCTCTCACAGTCAATGAAGGATATTCCTTCTCCCAAGACAATCCGATCAGGCTCGGCATCCAGGTTACAAGACATCCTCGACAATGGTAAAACAAGTCCAGCAACACCGCCCGAATGTGCCGACAAATCCCGATAGGAGCTGCACATATCTCGTTCTCAGGGCACACTCAGATGAGCAGTCCGTACAACTAAAACCAGCCCTCGAGTTTCCCCGAGGTGGTGCTGCAAGGGGCTCTAGTTTGGACCAACACTCAGAGGAGCACTGGCCCGGGGGGGGGGGTTAAAATAATGATGACCCTTGACTCTGCAGAACCCAAGGGAAAGAAAAGGCTAGGTGGCGAATGGTAAAACCAATGTTGGGTATTGCTGGATGATACGTCTCCAACGTATCTATAATTTTTGATTGCTCCATGCTATATTATCTACTATTTTGGACTATATTGGGCTTTATTTTCCACTTTTATATTATTTTTGGGACTAACCTATTAACCGGAGGCCCAACCCAGAATTGTTGTTTTTTTGCCTATTTCAGTGTTTCGAAGAAACGGAATATCAAACGGAGTCCAAACGAAATAAAATCTTCGGGAACGTGATTTTCTCACCGAACGTGATCCAGGAGACTTGGACCCTACTGCAAGGAAGCAAAGAGGTGCTCACGAGGATAGGGGGCGCGTCCCCTGCCTCGTGGGACCCTCGGTGCTCCACCGACGTACTCCTTCCTCCTATATATATCCATGTACCCCCAAACGATCAGAACAGGAGCCAAAAACCTAATTCCACTGCCGCAACTTTCTGTATCCACGAGATCCCATCTTGGGGCCTGTTCCGGAGCTCCGCCGGAGAGGGCCGTCATCACGGAGGGCTTCTACATCATCATAGCCTCTCCGATGAAGTGTGAGTAGTTTACCTCAGACCTTCGGGTCCATAGTTAGTAGCTAGATGGCTTCTTCTCTCTTTTTGGATCTCAATAGAAAGTTCTCCCCCTCTCTCGTGGAGATCTATTCGATGTAATCTTCTTCTTTTGCGGTGTGTTTGTTGAGACTAATGAATTGTGGGTTTATGATCAAGTCTATCTATGAACAATATTTGAATCTTCTTTGAATTCTTTTATGTATGATTGGTTATCTTTGCAAGTCTCTTCGAATTATCCGTTTGGTTTGGCCAACTAGATTGGTAGTTCTTGCCATGGGAGAAGTGCTTAGCGTTGGGTTCGATCTTGCGGTGTTCTTTCCCAGTGACAGAAGGGGCAGCAAGACACGTATTGTATCGTTGCCATCGAGGATAACAAGATGGGGTTTATTTCATATTGCATGAATTTATCTCTCTACATCATGTCATCTTGCTTAAAGCGTTACTCTGTTTTTAACTTAATACTCTAGATGCATGCTGGATAGCGGTCGATGAGTGGAGTAGTAGTAGTAGATGCAGAATCGTTTCGATCTACTTGTCACGGACGTGATGCCTATATACATGATCATGCCTAGATATTGTCATAACTATGCTCAATTCTGTCAATTGCTCAACAGTAATTTGTTCACCCACCGTAGAAAACTTATGCTCTCGAGAGAAGCCACTAGTGAAACCTATGGCCCCCGGGTCTATTCTCATCATATCAATCTCCATCACTTTTATATTGTTTTGCTATTTACTTTGCTTTTACTTTTTACTTTACATCTTTATATCAAAAATACCAAAAATATTCTATCTATTAGATCTCACTCTCGTAAGTGACCGTGAAGGGCTTGACAACCCCTAATCACGTTGGTTGCGGGTAGCTATCGCTTTGTGCAGGTATGAGGGACTTGAGCGTGGGCTCCTACTGGATTGATACCTTGGTTCTCAAAAATTGAGGGAAATACTTATGCTACTCTGCTGCATCATCCCTTCCTCTTCGGGGAAAACCAACACAAGCTCAAGACGTAGCAAGAAGGATTTCTGGCGCCGTTGCCAGGGAGTCTATGTAAAAAGTCAACATACCAAGTACCCATCACAATCCCTATCTCCCGCATTACATTATTTGCCATTTGCCTCTCGTTTTCCTCTCCCCCCAATTCACCCTTGCCGTTTTATTCGCCCTCTCTCTCCCTATCCTCCCTCTCTATTTGCCTCTTTTTGTCCGCTTGCTTTTTGTTTGCTCGTGTGTTGGATTGCTTGTTTGTCGCGATGGCTCTACCAAATTTTGGTGATCTTCACTTTAAAAGGTTAGAGGAGATCGAAAACAACGTTAGGAAGTTTATGGTTTTGCAATTTAAGCATAATAATTTCTTTAGAAACGAGCTTAAGGAACAAAAAGGTTTTATGAGTTATATGAACAAAGAGCTCGATGATTTGTCTAAAGAATTTGATGGTATCAGATCCCAAATTGCTCGTCTTGAAAAGATGACTGCTGAAATTTCGAACATGCAAGCTACCTTAGTCAATAAGATGGCCGCAAAATCGAATACCTATGAAAATCAAGATGAAGATCTAAAAGTTATTGATGTGTCCCCTATCAAATCTTTGTTTTGCAATAAGAATCTTGATGAAACTGAATATGATCTTCCTTTACCTAGAAGGCGTTCCAAAAATTCGGAATATTTAGATCTTTATGATGAAATTGATGAAAGTGGGATTGAAAGAAATAAAAATTTAGATGTTGCTAAACCCACTATATTGGATTTCAAGGAATTTAATTATGAAAGTTGCTCTTTGATTGATTGTATTTCTTTGTTGCAATCCGTGCTAAATTCTCCGCATGCTTATAGTCAAAAGAAAGCCTTCACCGAACATATTGTTGATGCCTTGATGCAATCTTATGAAGAAAAACTTGAGTTGAAAGTCTCTATCCCTAGAAAACTCTATGATGAGTGGGAACCAACTATCAAAATTAAAATTAAAGATCATGAGTTTTATGCTTTGTGTGATTTGGGTGCTAGTGTCTCCACTATCCCCAAAACTTTGTGTGATTTGCTAGATTTCCGTGATCTTGATGATTGCTCTCTAAACTTACATCTTGCAGATTCCACTATTAAGAAACCTATGGGAAGAATTAATGATGTTCTTATTGTTACAAATAGGAATTATGTGCCCGTAGATTTCATTGTTCTTGATATAGATTGCAATCCTTCTTGCCCTATTATTCTTGGTAGACCTTTCCTTAGAACGGTTGGTGCGATTATTGATATGAAGGAAGGGAATATTAGATTCCAATTTCCATTAAAAAATGCATGGAACACTTTCCAAGAAAGAAAATAAAATTGCCATATGAAACCATCATGAGAGCCACTTATGGATTGCCTTCCAAAGATGGCAATACCTAGATCTATCCTCGCTTTTATGCCTAGCTAGGGGCGTTAAACGATAGCGCTTGTTGGGAGGCAACCCAATTTTATTTTTTGTTTTTTGTGTTTTTATTCTGTTAGGGAATGAATAACCCATCTACCCTCTGTTTGGACGTGGTTTTGTGTTTTAATTAGTGTTTGTGCCAAGCTAGACCTATTGGATCTTCTTGGATGATAGTTATTTGATCTTGCTGTAATTTCCAGAAACTTTGTGTTCAGTGCCCGAATTACTAAAAATCATCAGAACGCGATAAAATACTGATTCCAATTGTGGCTGATCAATAAACAAATTATATAGGTCGTCTAATTTTGGTAGATTTTTTGGAGTTCCATAAGTTTGCGTTAGTTACAGATTACTACAGACTGTTCTGTTTTTGACAGATTCTGTTTTTCGTGTGTTGTTTGCTTATTTTGATGAATCTATGGTTAGTAAAATAGTTTATAATCCATAGAGAAGTTGGAATACAGTAGGTTTAACACCAAAATAAATAAATAATGAGTTCGTTACAGTACCTTGAAGTGGTCTTTTGTTTTCTTTCTCTAATGGAGCTCACGAGATTTCTATTGAGTTTTGTGTTGTGAAGTTTTCAAGTTTTGGGTGAGTTCTTTTGATGGATTATGAAACAAGGAGTGGCAAGAGCCTAAGCTTGGGGATGCCCATGGCACCCCCAAGATAATCCAAGGATACCAAAAAGTCAAAGCTTGGGGATGCCCCGGAAGGCATCCCCTCTTTCGTCCACTTCCATCGGTAATTTACTTGGAGCTATATTTTTATTCACCAACATGATATGTGTTTTGCTTGGAGTGTCTTGTATTATTTGTGTCTTTGTTTGTTAGTGTGCCACAATCATCCTTGCTGTACACACCTTTTAATAGAGTCATCTATGAATTAAAATTTGATAGAATACTCTATGTGCTTCACTTAAATCTTTTGAGCTATGTAGTTTTGCTCTATGCACTTCACCTATATCTTTTGAGCGTTATAATTTTGCTCTATGTGCTTCACTTAGATATTTTAGAGCACGGTGGTGGTTTGTTTTAAAGAAACTATTGATCTCTCATACTTCACTTAAATTATTTTGAGAGTCTTAATAGCATGGTAATTTGCTTAATATAAATATGCTTGGTGTTCAAGATATGTGAAATTTTCTTTTGAATGCGTTGAATACTAAGAGAAGATTGAAGCATGATAATTGTTTTGAGATATGGAGGTGATAATATTAGAGTTATGCTAGTTTAGTAGTTGTGAATTTAAAGAATACTTGTGTTAAAGTTTGTGATTCCCGTAGCATGCACGTATGGTGAACCGTTATGTGATGAAGTCGGAGCATAATTTATTTATTGATTGTCTTCCTTATGAGTGGCGGTCGGGGACGAGCGATGGTCTTTTCCTACCAATCTATCCCCCTAGGAGCATGCGCGTAATACTTTGCTTTGATAACTTCTAGATTTTTGCAATAAGTATATGAGTTCTTTATGACTAATGTTGAGTCCATGGATTATATGCACTTTTTCCCATCCTTCCACCATTGCTAGCCTCTCTAATACCGCGCACCTTTCGCCAGTATCATACACCCACCATATACCTTCCTCAAAACAGCCACCATACCTACCTATCATGGCATTTCCATAGCCATTCCGAGATATATTGCCATGCAACTTTCCACCGTTCCGTTTATTATGACACGCTTCATCATTGTCATATAGCTAGCATGATCATGTAGTTGACATCGTATTTGTGGCAAAGCCACCATTCATAATTCTTTCATACATGTCACTCTTGATTCATTGCATATCCCGGTACACCGCCGGAGGCATTCATATAGAGTCATATTTGTTCTAAGTATCGAGTTGTAATTGTTGAGTTGTAAGAAAAATAAAAGTGTGATGATCATAATTTTATAGAGCATTGTCCCAAGTGAGGAAAGGATGATGGAGACTATGATTCCCCAATAAGTCGGGATGAGACTCCGGACGGAAAAAAAGAGGCCATAAAAAAAGAGAAAAGGCCCAAATAAAAAAATGAGAGAAAAAGAGAGAAGGGACAATGTTACTATCCTCTTACCACACTTGTGCTTCAAAGTAGCACCATGATCTACATGATAGAGAGTCTCTTGTTATGTCACTTTCATATACTAGTGGGAATTTTTCATTATAGAACTTGGCTTATTATTCCAATGATGGGCTTCCTCAAATTGCCCTAGGTCTTCGTGAGCAAGCGAGTTGGATGCACACCCACTTAGTTTCTTTTGATGAGCTTTCATATACTTATAGCTCTAGTGCATTCGTTGCATGGCAATCCCTACTCACTCACATTGATATCTATTGATGGGCATCTCCATAGCCCGTTGATACGCCTAGTTGATGTGAGACTATCCTCCCCTCATTTTGTATTCTCCACAACCACCCTTCTATTCCACATAGTGCTATGTCCATGGCTCACGCTCATGTATTGCGTGAAGATTGAAAAAGTCTTGAAAAAGTTAGAGTATGAAACAATTGCTTGGCTTGTCATCGGGGTTGTGCATGATTTAAATACTTTGTGTGGTGAAGATAGAGCATAGCCAGACTATATGATTTTGTAGGGATAAATTTCTTTGGCCATGTTATTTTGAGAACACACAATTACTTTATTAGTATGCTTGAAGTGTTATTATTCTTTATGTCAATATGAACTTTTGTCTTGAATCTTTCTAATCTGAATATACATACCAAAATTAAGAAATTTTGCATTGAAATTATGCCAAGTAGCACTCCGCGTCAAAAATTCTCTTTTTATCATTTACCTACTCGAGGACGAGCAGGAATTAAGCTTGGGGGTGCCTGATACGTCTCCAACGTATCTATAATTTTTGATTGCTCCATGCTATATTATCTATTGTTTTGGACTATATTGGGCTTTATTTTCCACTTTTATATTATTTTTGGGACTAACCTATTAATCGAAGGCCCATCCCAGAATTGTTGTTTTTTGCCTATTTCAGTGTTTCAAAGAAACAGAATATCAAACAGAGTCCAAACGGAATAAAATCTTCGGGAACGTGATTTTCTCACCGAACGTGATCCAGGAGACTTGGACCCTACTGCAAGGAAGTAAAGAGGTGCTCACGAGGGTAGGGGGCGCCCCCCTAGGGCGCCCCTGCCTCGTGGGACCCTCGGTGCTCCACCGACGTACTCATTCCTCCTATATATATCCACGTACCCCCAAACGATCAGAACAGGAGCCAAAAACCTAATTCCACCGCCGCAACTTTCTGTATCCACGAGATCCCATCTTGGGGCCTGTTTCGGAGCTCCGCCGGAGAGGGCCGTCATCACGGAGGGCTTCTACATCATCATAGCCTCTCCGATGAAGTGTGAGTAGTTTACCTCAGACCTTTGGGTCCATAGTTAGTAGCTAGATGGCTTCTCTCTTTTTGGATCTCAATACAAAGTTCTCCCCCTCTCTCATGGAGATCTATTCGATGTAATCTTCTTCTTTTGCGGTGTGTTTGTTGAGACCGATGAATTGTGGGTTTATGATCAAGTCTATCTATGAACAATATTTGAATCTTCTCTGAATTCTTTTATGTATGATTGGTTATCTTTGCAAGTCTCTTCGAATTATCCGTTTGGTTTGGCCAACTAGATTGGTAGTTCTTGCCATGGGAGAAGTGCTTAGCTTTGGGTTCGATCTTGCGGTATTCTTTCCCAGTGACAGAAGGGGAAGCAAGACACGTATTGTATCATTGCCATCGAGGATAACAAAATGGGGTTTATTTCATATTGCATGAATTTATCTCTCTACATCATGTCATCTTGCTTAAAGCGTTACTCTGTTTTTAACTTAATACTCTAGATGCATGATGGATAGCGGTCGATGAGTGGAGTAGTAGTAGTAGATGCAAAATCGTTTCGATCTACTTGTCACGGATGTGATGCCTATATACATGATCATGCCTAGATATTGTCATAACTATGCTCAATTCTATCAATTGCTCAACAGTAATTTGTTCACCCACCGTAGAAAACTTATGCTCTCGAGAGAAGCCACTAGTGAAACCTATGGCCCCCGGGTCTATTCTCATCATATCAATCTCCATCACTTTTATATTGTTTTGCTATTTACTTTGCTTTTACTTTTTACTTTGCATCTTTATATCAAAAATACCAAAAATATTCTATCTATCAGATCTCACTCTCGTAAGTGACTGTGAAGGGCTTGACAACCCCTAATCGCGTTGGTTGCGGGTAGCTATCGCTTTGTGCAGGTACGAGGGACTTGAGCGTGGGCTCCTACTGGATTGATACCTTGGTTCTCAAAAACTGAGGGAAATACTTACGCTACTCTGCTACATCATCCCTTCCTCTTCGGGGAAAACCGACGCAAGCTCAAGACGTAGCACTGGAGGAGTTTTATTCAAGGCGAACTGTCAAGGGGTTCCCATTATAACCCAACCGCGTAAGGAACGCAAAATCCGGGAACATAACACCGATATGACGGAAACTAGGGCGGCAAGAGTGGAACAAAACACCAGACATAAGGCCGAGCCTTCCACCCTTTACCAAGTATATAGATGCATTAATTAAATAAGAGATATTGTGATATCCCAACAAAATATCCATGTTCCAAACATGGAACAAGCTCCAATCTTCACCTGCAACTAACAACGCTATAAGAGGGGCTGAGCAAAGCGGTAACATAGCCAAACAACGGTTTGCTAGGACAAGGTGGGTTAGAGGCTTGGTTCAACAATATGGGAGGCATGATAAGCAAGTGGTAGGTATCATAGCATAGGCATAGCAAAAGAGCGAGCAACTAGCAAGCAAAGATAGAAGTGATTTCGAGGGTATGGTCATCTTGCCTGAAATCCCGCAAGGAAGAAGAAAGAGTCCATGAAGAAGACAAACGGACGTAGTCGAATGGGTCCTCACAAACGCAACGTTATCGGAACCAACCCGAAGAAGCAACACCGGAAAGAAGCACACAACATAGTAAACATACCACACATGAACATGGTATGATATGTGGGATGCGGTATGCGATGCATATACAACATTTGGAAAGGAATGATTGAACCTGGTCTCAACTTGGAAATCCAAGAGTTCCACTGGAAAGGTGAGGTGATCTCGGTTGAAATCAATATAAAGATCACCAGAATCGGATGCACGGTTTGGAAATGGCAAGCAAAACAAATATGGCACCGGTTTGCGATTAACAGCAAGTAGCCATCTAAATGCATCAAGATAAATATGCTACAACACTCAAACATGTCAAAAAAATACATGGCAAGAATCCACTCAAGATGCTTGACAAAAGATGAATAGTGAGCTACGGCTAATTCACTCAATAGCAAGCTCAAACAAGCATGGCAAAAGTGCAAATGATAACAGGTTTCAGACTTAGTGAAATTAACACAAGTCTAGAATTTATCATCAGGAAGCACATTTTAGAGCATGAAAAGTACATGCTACAGGAACTTAACATGGCAAGGCAAGGCATGGCATGAAGCTACTCAAAACACTTAACAAAAGTCCCTTAGTGACCTTGAGCCAAAAGGGATCAGAAAATACGATTGCAAGCATGTGAACATGGCAAAAACATAAACAGATTCAGACTTGGTGAAAAACTGGAGCATGCAAATCAGTTAACGAGTAGGCATGTTTGCGAGCTCGATGCACTAACTGCAGAGCATGGCATGACAAACTAAGCATACATCCATCAAGAATACATGGCATAGAAGCTATACATGGCAAGAACAACAACATAGCATGCACAGATCAATAGCAACATCCTCGACAAAATCGCTAAACATGTCAACAATTTGCCAGGATTCACTTTATAGCAAAAGTAGATCTCGATTGACTCAAGATAGGGTGCTCCATAATTGCAAACAAATACATGGATGGATAGAGCACCACAATGTTAACAAAACCCCCTTACTGATCATCCTCAAAAGAGGCACGGATCACTAGGAAACAACATGAACATATGGCATAACAACAAAATCAGGACAAGGACTTAGTGAAATTCTAAGTCCCTGAAAACAGCGTTACCGATTACGCTACTTTGCAAGCTTGTGCTAGTCACCACAAATATCACAAAAATACATGGCAAGCACCTCTGCAAAGATGGCATGGCATATAACAAAACACATGTAGAGCTCGGGATCATAGCATGCACACATTAATCATGGCAAAAATGACAAAATGCCATTTGCTGAAACAGATCGGACAAATTCCTCACATAGCCCTCTTCCAACATCATTTCGGGCATCAAGATGAGCTCAAATGAAAATGATGCAATGAGATGAAATGATGTACTCGCCGAGGCGAACATTTTGATATGCTACACGCATGAATCAGAGCTACAATGAGGGAGTTGTGATGTGAGGAAAAATGCTAGAAATTATTCAGATCTGGGACTTTGAGAGATTTTTACCCCGCGAAAAAGTCAACGGCCGGATCTGGGTCGCAGAGGCAGAGTGGACCGGGTCGGGTTCGAGGCAGAGAGGACCCGGGTGGCGACGGCGTCGTCTCCGGCGAGCTCGTCGCCGGCGAGGACGGCGCGGAGGAGGGCGGAGACAGGCAGAGGCGGGCGGCGCACGGCGGCGACGCTCGGCGTGGGGCGCGCGGTTGGCACGGAGAGGCTCGCCGCCGGCGGATAGCTTGGGCACCAGCGAAGACCGTGGCAGCGGCGCGACTTTGGACAACCGGGGCGAGCGGCGGTGGAGGGAGAGCCCGGCGTGGCCCGATTCGGCCCCGGGGCGGGCCGAATCTGGGCCCCGGGTGGCCGGCGTGATGGTGGGAGGCGGCGTGGACACGTGGCACGGCGGGGTTGGCGCGGGAGGCGGCGGTGATGACGTGGCAAGCCCTGATTGGCCGGGGCGACGTGGAGGTTGGACATGTCCCGCGCGGTTGGACATGTCCGGCGGCGCGAGGAGGAAGACGCTAGGGTTTCGTCCGTGAATTTTGACGGGGTGCACATATTTATAGGTAGAGGGAGCTAGGAGAGTCCAAATGAGGTGTTGTTTTCGGTCACGTGATCGTGATCGAACGACCGAGATGATGGAGGAGGTTTAGGTGGGTTTTGGGCCACTTTGAAGGGGTGTTGGGCTGCAACACACACGAGGCCTTTTTGGTCCCTCGGTTAACCATTGGAGTATCAAACGAAATCCAAATGGCACTCAAATTGACAGGCGGTCTACCGGTAGTAAGCCAAGGCCGCATGAAAAGTCTCGGTCCAATCCAAAAATGTTTAACACCCGCACACGAAAAGAGGTAGAAAGGGACACCGGGTGACATAGGAGCGCCGGATTGCAAAACGGACAACGGGGAAAATGCTCGGATGCATGAGACAAACATGTATGCAAATGCAATGCACATGATGACATGATATGAGATGCATGACATGCAAGCAAAGACAAGGCAACAACAGCGAATAACTGGGAGACACCTGGCACATCGGTCTCGGGGCGTCACACCTTACCTACTGACACTCAGGGTGAAAACTAGTGTTTGCCACGGTTGACACGATGACGGTGGCGGTTTCACGTCGTGACCCTCTTGGGGGAATTGTTGATGAGTGGGGGTGTTCCTCGGACGCGTCGACGGGTCTCATGTTCTTCTCCCGGTGTCTTGTTGGAGACGTTTAGTAGTACACCCTAGTGTGTTCTAGCACTCTCTACTTGTTTTGTTTTGTTTTCTTTTGACTGGCTTCTGTATTTTCTCAATATCTTGCATCATTTGGATGCACAATTTTATTAATATAAAGCGAAGCGAAAGCCTGTTTCAAAGTACGTGTTGATAGATATATTAGTTCTCTTTGGATTTTGATAGTTGGTGTGTTCATCAAAAGAATCAGTTGGCTGGTTATTGACGCGACATCTTTATCCTCTTCATTTATTTAGTTCTGCAACAAGATTCGATTTGTGCAACCCTTTGGATTGATAGTGAAGCATTGCTAACCTAAGTTGTGTGGGGTGTTCTCTTTCTTTTTGTTAGAAAACTTACGGCTTATTCATCATCAATCATGACAGTACAATGAATACTAAAATAATAAAAATTACATCCAGATTCATAGACCACCTAGCGATGACTACAAGCACTGAAGCGAGCTGAAGAAATGTCACTGTCATCACCCCTCCCACACGGGAGCTGGGCAGAACTTGTTGGAATAGATAGTCGAGAAGTCTTCGTGCTAAGGCCACCTCTCACTGAAGCAACAACAGTTGCCCATGAAGAGAAGCGTAGATCAAAATGATCCAACCTGAAGACACGTTGGTGAAGACTGGATCCGAGCGGATCCACCAAAGGCAACCACGGACCGGACCCCGTGAGATCTGCCAGATGAAGGAAATATGCCCTAGAGGCAATAATAAAGTTATTGTTTATTTCCTTATATCATGATAAATGTTTATTATTCATGCTAGAATTTTATTAACCGGAAACATAATACATGTGTGAATACATAGACAAAAACAGAGAGTCACTAGTATGCCTCTACTTGACTAGCTCGTTAATCAAAGATGGTTATGTTTCCTAACCATATACATGAGTTGTCATTTGATTAACGGGATCACATCATTAGGAGAATGATGTGATTGACTTGACCCATTCCGTTAGCTTAGCACTTGATCGTTTAGTTTGTTGCTATTGCTTTCTTCATAACTTATACATGTTCCTATGACTATGAGATTATGCAACTCCCGTTTACCGGAGGAACACTTTGTGTGCTACCAAACGTCACAACGTAACTGGGTGATTATAAAGGTTCTCTACAGGTGTCTCCAAAGGTACTTGTTGGGTTGGCGTATTTCGAGATTAGGATTTGTCACTCCGATTGTCGGAGAGGTATCTCTGGGCCCTCTCGGTAATGCACATCACTCAAGCCTTGCAAGCATTGCAACTAATAAGTTAGTTGCAGGATGATGTATTACGGAACGAGTAAAGAGACTTGCCGGTAACAAGATTGAACTAGGTATTGAGATACCGACGATCGAATCTCGGGCAAGTAACATACCGATGACAAAGGGAACAATGTATGTTGTTATGCGGTATGACCGATAAAGATCTTTGTAGAATATGTAGGAGCCAATATGAGCATCCAGGTTCTGCTATTGGTTATTGACCGGAGACATGTCTCGGTCATGTCTACATAGTTATCAAACCCGTAGGGTCCGCACGCTTAAAGTTTGGTGACGATCGTAATTAGGGTTTTTGTGTTTTGATGTACCGAAGGTTGTTCGAAGTCCCGGATGTGATCACGGACATGACGAGGAGTCTCGAAATGGTCGAGACATAAAGATTGATATATTGGAAGCCTATATTTGGATATCGGAAACGTTCCGGGTGAAATCGGGATTTTACCGGAGTACCGGGGGGTTACCGGAACCCCCCCGGGGGTTATTGGGCCTACATGGGCCATAAGGGAGAAGAGGAGGGCCGGCCAGGGCAGGCCGCGCGACCCCTCCCCCCTAGTCTGAATAGGACAAGGAAGGGGGGTGGCGCCCCCCTTTTCCTCTTTCTCCCTTCCTCCTTCCTTTTCCAACAAGGCAAGAGGGGGGAGCCCTACTCCTGGTTGGAGTAGGACTCCTCCAGGCGCACCCATAGGGCCGGCCGCACCTCCCCCTCTCCCTCCTTTATATACTGAGGCAAGGGGGCACCCCATGACACACAAGTTGATCCTCATGATCGTTCCTTAGCCGTGTGCGGTGCCCCCTTCCACCATATTCCACCTCGGTCATATCGTTGTGGTGCTTAGGCGAAGCCCTGCGTCGGTAGAACATCATCACCATCATCACGCCGTCGTGCTGACGAAACTCTCCCTCAACATTTTGCTGGATCGGAACTCGAGGGACGTCACCGAGTTGAACGTATGCAGAACTCGGAGGTGCCGTACGTTCGGTACTTGGATCGGTCGGATCGGGAAGACGTACGACTACTTCATCTATGTTGTGTCAACACTTCCTTTGCTGGTCTACGAGGGTACGTAGACAACACTCTCCCCTCTCGTTGCTATGCATCACCATGATCTTGCGTGTGCGTAGGAATTTTTTTGAAATTACTACGTTCCCCAACAGTGGCATCCGAGCCTAGGTTTTATGCGTTGATGTTGTGCACGAGTAGAACACAAGTGAGTTGTGGGCGATATAAGTCATACTGCTTACCAGCATGTCATACTTTGGTTCGGCAGTATTGTTGGATGAAGCGGCCCAGACCGACATTACGCGTACGCTTACGCGAGACTGGTTCTACCGACGTGCTTTGCACACAGGTGGCTGGCGGGTGTCAGTTTCTCCAACTTTAGTTGAACCAAGTGTGGCTACGCCCGGTCCTTGCGAAGGTTAAAATAGCACCAACTTGACAAACTATCGTTGTGGTTTTGATGCGTAGGTAAGAACGGTTCTTGCTAAAACCCGTAGCAGCCACGTAAAACTTGCAACAACAAAGTAGAGGACGTCTAACTTGTTTTTGCAGGGCATGTTGTGATGTGATATGGTCAAGACATGATGCTAAATTTTATTGTATGAGATGATCATGTTTTGTAACCGAGTTATCGGCAACTGGCAGGAGCCATATGGTTGCCGCTTTATTGTATGCAATGCAATTGCGCTGTAATGCTTTACTTTATCACTAAGCGGTAGCGATAGTCGTGGAAGCATAAGATTGGCGAGACGACAACGATGCTACGATGGTGATCAAGGTGTCGCGCCGGTGACGATGGTGATCATGAAGGTGCTTCGGAGATGGAGATCACAAGCACAAGATGATGATGGCCATATCATATCACTTATATTGATTGCATGTGATGTTTATCTTTTATGCATCTTATCTTGCTTTGATTGACGGTAGCATTATAGGATGATCCCCCACTAAATTATCAAAGTATAAGTGTTCTCCCTGAGTATGCACCGTTGCGAAAGTTCTTCGTGCTGAGACACCACGTGATGATCGGGTATGATAGGCTCTACGTTCAAATACAACGGGTGCAAAACAGTTGCACATGCGGAATACTCAGGTTTAACTTGACGAGCCTATCATATAACAGATATGGCCTCGGAACACGGAGACCGAAAGGTCGAGCGTGAATCATATAGTAGATATGATCAACATATTGATGTTCACCATTGATACTACTCCATCTCACATGATGATCGGACATGGTTTAGTTGATTTGGATCACGTGATCACTTAGAGGATTAGAGGGATATCTTTCTAAGTGAGAGTTGTCGTGGAATTGTCACGGCAGATGTCCTTAGTGTCAGGACTTAGTCGCGAGGCCAACGCATCTATGTGGTAGCTTGAGAGGGGTTGAGCGGGACGAGAGACGCGATGTTTTACCCAGGTTCGGCCCCTCACGGTGAAGGTAAAAGCCTACATCCCGCTTCATTGATATTGATGATGATGATCACGGTTACAAGAGTGCTCTATCTCGAGAGCTATTGTCTAAACCTAACTTGTCCAACTTGTGGCACTTGTCAATCTTCTTGGGGAGCCTTGCCCCTCCTTATATAAGTTGAAGGGGCCGTCCTACATGTAGAGTCCTAGTAGGATTAGGACTAGTCTCTTTTCTATTACAAGACGGGTAGCAATCCAGGTCTTATTCAAACTGTTTAAGTCGGCCTGGTGGGCCACCTCCCATGATGGGCCGCGGCCTACCTTCATGAGGATACCCGTGTCCCATATCCACGACGGTAGCCCCCGAGCTTTCGGGTGACTCGAAGAGTCGGGCGGAAGGTCTTGATTTTGTTGATGCTTTTGTCTTCCTTGAACGTGGAGCTTTTTTCCGGGTCGTTGACGTAATGGATGCCGAAATGTGGATGAAGAGATTGCCGGGTCATGAAGCATTGACGTTGATGTTGTCGGGTTGTCCTCCGAGGCTGGATTCTGTCTCCAAGCTGGGTCTTCCCTAGCCAGGTCTTTCCGAATTTTTTCCAACTCCCGTAGTATGTATATCATCTGTAGCCCCCGAGCGCCGGGTTTGTTTAGGCCTTTAACAACCTGGGGGTCTGTGAACTTGTGTTTTGGTAACGAACAAAGTTCGTTTTTTCACAAATTCTGGGTTGATAGCCCTCGAGGCTCAAGGCGACTCGAGGAGTTGTCTTGAGGCTCTTTGTTCCTGAAATAAAACACATGAATGCATTACACCGTTCATGATATATAAAACAAAATTAAATAGTAATTTCAATGACTTTGTCAACTTGTGTTTAAGTTGTTAATCGTTCGACTCGACTAAGTAGGCTTTCGCGTGGACTTTTTTCATGGAATATGATATGTTCAGGGTCGACAAAGTCCATGATAGGCATCAGAGTCGATTGACAATACCATACCCACTACTTGGTCGGTTACGAGTTGCATCTGACTTAGTAAAGAACGAACGTAAAATTATTTCGCTGATATGTAGGGCACCCATGTTTGAACTGTGCATCGTGGCAAATAGTCCTCTTTGGTAACCTTACGACTCAACTTTATGAGAAGAAACGATAGCCCCCGAGATTAACTCAAAGGTGCCGGATATATTTAATTAACTGGAAAAAAAATTAAATTTAAATATAAAAGTGACTTAGCTTGTTTTTATGATATGGCATAAGCCAGCGGACCGTTGGGGTCGACCGCAGCGAGGCAATAGACGATCTCACGTAGGAGTCACAAATCGGTAACCCAGCTGACGGTTCGAGCCAGGAGCGGCAGCTGGAATTTTGGAAGACGTGTAGCCGAAAAAACCGCCGAATAGGAGATGGCGCAGTGCAAGTCAGCTTGGTTGATGTTGATTAAGCTCTGCTGTGAGGGCGCGCTGGGAGCGGCAATTTGGCCATTATTGAACACTGAATCCATAGCAGCAGCGGAACTACACGCTGAACAAGCCGGCGGCGGCCCTCGGACGGCTGCTCTTGGTTTTCTCCAGACGAAGTAGTGCACGGGCTCCACATCAGCTGACTGGTAGTTGGATCTTAGAGAGTGAGTACATATACTAGTACTAATGTTAATCCATTGTCTTGTCCGCCTTTGTGAAGTAGTACTTTCAGTACTTTGATCTCTCATATGGGATGCTTGAAAAATCAATTGATTTGGAGTCCCAGATGTGATCACGGACATGACGAGGAGTCTCGAAATGGTCGAGACATAAAGATTGATATATTGGAAGCCTATATTTGGATATCAGAAATGTTCCGGGTGAAATCGGGATTTTACCGGAGTACCATGGGGTTACCGGAACCCTCCCGGGGGTTATTGGGCCTACATTGGCCATAAGGGAGAAGAGGAGGGCCGGCCAGGGCAGGCCGCGCGCCCCCTCCCCCTAGTCCGAATAGGACAAGGAAGGGGGGGGGGCGCCCCCCTTTTCCTCTTTCTCCCTTCCTCCTTCCTTTTCCAACAAGGTAAGAGGGGGGAGTCCTACTCCCGGTTGGAGTAGGACTCCTCCAGGCGCACCCATAGGGCCGGCCGCACCTCCCCCTCTCCCTCCTTTATATACTGAGGCAAGGGGGCACCCCATGACACACAAGTTGATCCTCGTGATCGTTCCTTAGCCGTGTGCAATGCCCCCTTCCACCATATTCCACCTTGGTCATATCGTAGCGGTGCTTTGGCGAAGCCCTGCGTCGGTAGAACATCATCACCGTCATCACGCCGTCGTGCTGACAAAACTCTCCCTCAATGTTTTGCTGGATCGGAACTCGAGGGACGTCACCGAGTTGAACGTGTGCAGAACTCGGAGGTGCCGTACTTTCGGTACTTGGATCGGTCGGATCGGGAAGACGTACAACTACTTTCTCTATGTTGTGTCAACACTTCCGTTGCCGGTCTACGAGGGTACGTAGACAACACTCTCCCCTCTCTTTGCTATGCATCACCATGATCTTGCGTGTGCGTAGGAATTTTTTTGAAATTACTACGTTCCCCAACACCAGAGACACACCTCCACATGCCCTCCAACGATACTAGAGCACCACCGGGACGGGGGTTAGGTGGGAAGAATCTTATTCCATCTTTAGGGAACCGCCGCCGTCCCATCTTCGTGAGCAGGACACAAACCCTAACAAAACTCAAAGAAACGTATAAAAACGGAACCCTCCTGTCGGCAAGGGTCGGGATCCACCGCTCCCCTTGACCTTGAAGCCAAAGGAGACGAGGCAGATCGGCGGCGCCAACAACGGCGCATGTTTGTTTGGAGGAGAGGCGAAGGGGTAGTCGCGTGTGGGGTGTTGACTTAGTCTATGTTCCTTTAGTGGCTAAGCAGTGGCGTAGCTAGCTTGTATTTAGTGTAGTAATTTTTTTGAAAATAAATAAACATATGTAAATATTTCTATTGATGGACCACTCTGGCTTATTGGGCTGGCTACGCCACTGTGGCTAAGTAGACATCGTTGTTAGCGAGTTGTTATTGCGGTCTTCAATGACTTGCATGATGCTCAATGTATTTTCAAGCTTCGACGAACAGCGAACAATCGCAGGAAAAACCACCAACATGTTTTTTGATGTAATTGTACATTTTACACGTTGTTTTTCTGTTGTTCTCCTTCATTTGTGTTGCTCACTGATTTTCTTGATAAACATTAGATATAAAATGCCCTTTGTCTATGTTTAAAAAATAATAATAGTAACCATACTGATGCGAGGACAGACCTTCACCTCCGTTCTTTTCACGCCCTCGTATCCACTCCTCCTCCCTGCGCGTCCCCCCTCTCCGCCGCCGCCCGAGGTACTCACCGGCGCCGCCGCGTGGTACTGGTGAAGGTGGCGGCGGGGATCCAGGCGTCTCCTCCTCGGGCGGGGAGCCTCGGATCCATGGCGGCGGCCCTGGTTGGTGGCACGCGGCGCCGGCGTGGACAGGTGGGCCACACTTCCCTGGCCATGTGGATGGTGGGGAGGTGGTGGGCTTCGGTTGCGGCGGCGGTTCCTCGCTGGATGTTGATGGCCATGGTGATGTTCGTCCTCAACCCCGATCTACTCCGATCTGTAGCGGATCCGGCCCTTGGTGGCTTCGGTCACCGTTATTTGGTGCTGGCCTTGCAGTTCCGGTGGCTGGAAGGGTTCCGGGGGAATCTCTTGGCCGGCGTGGCGGCCACTCCGATGGCAGTGCCTTTGGGTGTTGCTTCCCTCGTTGGAGGCTTCGGAGAGGACCTCCTTCTTTCCACCCTCCCAGGAGCTCAAGTGAAAACCTCAGACCCCCTGTTCCAAGCGACGACGACACCACGGTGGTGTGCTCCTTCTTGAAGGCGTTGCTCGGGGGCTGCTCAAGCGACGGTGGAAGTGGTGGCGGTTCGGTGTCGACACATGCATTCTGGTCAGCTTCATCTTGGAGGCTGCGGCGACGTAGGCGACGCTAGTCTGGTGGAGCTATTGCCGATGGTCGAGGCATCGTCGGCAGTCTGCGCCATCAGGCTCGGGGTGCTTAGGGGGAAACCCCAGATCTGGGTCTTCCGGATCGGATGATGATGGCGTTCTATCGCTTTCCCTTCTGGGGGCATCGTTTTGAAGCAAGTGCTGACTGGAGGGATGGTGGAGCGGTGCTTCATCTCACACATTGATGACGGCGGAGATCGATGGCATGGCGCTGTGGAGACTCGGCGTCCGATGCGCGGAAATGGGCTCGCGCAGGAGGAGGTCGCTGTCTGGCGTCATGGTGACGTTGATGGCAGAGTGGCCAGAAAAGGTAGAAGCCTCAATATGATCTGAAGACATGTGGAAGATGGCGGCGACGACATACGAGTGCGTCTGACCGGATTGTGCCCCAGACCCGGTATGTGGCTCGGCTGGGGCTTCCGAATGAGTTTCAGCTTCCGGCTTTTGATGTTAGGCTTAGGTGAGTGGTTTGGGTAGTGACCCAGCTAGCACCCCTTCATCATATTGGATAGGAGTAGCGGCATATGTTATCAAGATAGTGGATTCAGACACATTGTTGTAATACTTTATACGATCTTCGAGAATAATTAATAAAGTGGCCGTATGCATCTCTCAGATACAGAGGCCGGGGTCATCCTTCTTTTAAAAAAAAAGAAAATCATACTGATGCGACGTAGACGTTCGATTTATTATTATTTGTCCCGAGTTCGAGAGATTCCCCGCTAGTGAGTATTTTATTTAGGAAATCGTTGAGCGGGGGGAGGGCGATTCACTGTTTATTTCGAGACAATCAGTAGAGGAGGGAGTGATGCCCCACTCGGTCGTAGCTCCGGCGATAATAGACACAGGTCGTACAGTGCTGCATTTGGATCGCGTGTAGTTTTCTCCTAGGCTAAAATTTGCCACACGAGTAACAATGCCCTCCGGTCGTGCTTTCGCCTAGCATCTGATGTTCGTTGTGGTTCCTGTATACATGTGACCGCCGCTAGAGATCGATGATTCTGAAAATTCTGAATTCCAACATTGGACCACATCGCCAGCCGCCTCCCCACCTACCCACCCACCCACCTTCGCCCCCGCGGCGGAGCAGGACCGGCGTCCTCCACCCCGACTGAGACACCGGTGATCGGCAGCGACGTTTCCTAGTGCGAGACCATGTGCATGCGTTCATTGCTTTATTATACACGGAAACGGCAGAAGCAACGCCTTCCTCATGGCAGGCGCCGGGCACAAGTGAGCTACTGACCACGTCGCCGGTCGTCGGCAGATAGCGCCGCCGACCGGCGGACGCACGGCGTTAGTAGGGGCCGTAGAGTTTTACGCGCATAACTAAGCACGACTGAATTTCTTTCCATTTCTTACTGCGCGCGCTGAAGAAAATGGATGTCGTCCTAATCCAACCCGAAATCCCTCCCTTCTATATAACCGCAAGCTCGCAGCTCGCTTTCTCCCGTTCCGTTCCCGACCCCTTCCCCGCCACGGACAAAAACCCAGCGAGCCGCGAGCCGCGCGCCTCCGGACCCTCCTCGCCGGCATGGCCTGCACCCACCTCGCCGCCGCCTCGTCACCGGCGACCACCGCCGCCGCGCTGCGTGCACGGGCGACGTCCCCCGCCGCCGGTTTCGCGCGCCTTCCTGCCACCCTCCGTACGAATCCCTCCGTGTCCCTGCTTCTATCCCGCCGTTTCATTGCGGATCTGCCGAATCCTAGATTGATTGGGCTTTTCCCCTCGCAGATCCTGAGAACGGTGGGCTGGCCCTCAGGGGTAGGAGGGCGGTCACGCCCGTGGTCCTCGCCGCCGGGCCGGCCGCCGCGGCGCCGGTGGCCGACCGTGACGGAACACCGGCCGCGGTGAAGCAGCCCATCATCGTCATCGACAACTATGATAGCTTTACCTACAACCTGTGCCAGGTATATATGGTTTCACATGTTCCTGGCCCATTCGCATTCCGGCTGCTTCTGGTCTGTCTGTGTATGCCATATCTTTGCCGGCGTAGAGGGGTCAGTACGTGGGTTGATCCGAAAGTTTCAGTGTTCATACAGTTTTTCTTCACATGTTTTCCTTTTTGCCGTGCGGAAGTCGCATTCTCGGTTGTGTCAGTTCAATTTTTCCAGTCAAAAGTAGCTTTTCCATTTAAAAAAGGAGAAAAGGATTCCACTGCCCTCAAGTATACCATTCGTAGCATGGATTGTTGTTTTAGGGATTCAGAATTATATATGGTCTGGTACAAGAACTTATCTTGCTATTTTAACCTTATATGAGGTTTTATCACATTGTTCTTTTAGAAGTCTTACAGAAATGTATTTCTTCATTTGAGAAGCAACATGAATCTGCTAAGCATTTTTCTACATTTGAGAATTAACACGAATCTGCTAAATATGCTGTTAATGCCCGGTTGTTCTAATAAATCCTAACAACAGAGGATAACCTTTGGCAACCAACGTGGCAAGAATGTTTTTTCATTAGAAGTACTCCCTCCGTTCCTAAATATAAGTCTTTTTAGAGATTCCAACAAGTGACTACACGGGGCAAAATGAGTGAATCTACACTCTAAAGTATGTCTACATACATCCGTATGTTGTAATCCATTTGAAATGTCTAAAAAGACTTATATTTAGGAACGGAGGGAGTACAAAGTTGGATCCTCTGAAATCTATTCTCAAAGATTTTCCATTTAAAATATGACCTTCTAAGAAGAATCCCTTGTCTGAAAGATCCAAATTAGAATCAAGAATGCATTATTTGGTTACGTTCGGTGTCTGTTTCAGATGCATGTACTTATGAGACGGTTAAATCTATTTTCCGCACCTTTATTTTAATATGACGTGAACACATGCTATGAGAAAACACGTCTTGCTGAAACTGAGTGTTTGATGCAGTATATGGGGGAGCTTGGATTAAATTTTGAGGTGTACCGTAATGATGAACTTACCATAGAGGAGGTAAAGAGGTATAGTTCTCTGAGCACCTCTTAAATTGTAATTTAGTTTCATTCTGGTCCAACTAAAGGGGTTATACCATATTACAACTTTGTTGATGATGTTCCTTTCTTTAATCTTATGTAGGATGAAACCACGAGGAATACTTATTTCACCAGGGCCTGGTTAGTTTCTCTCACCGAATCTCAGAACAGTTTAAAGTTTCTGACCTTACGAATAACATTCATATTTCTTCTTTAGGTGAACCGCAAGATTCAGGTATATCATTGCAGACTGTTCTGGAACTTGGGCCAACCATCCCAATATTCGGAGTTTGCATGGGTCTGCAGTGCATTGGAGAGGCATTTGGAGGTTAGATTTATCTCTATGGACACATGGTTTTCCATGATCTGTTATTCAGTCTTGCTGATGTTTTTTCTTCTATATGAATATACAGGGAAGATTATCCGCGTTCCTTCTGGTGTGATGCATGGAAAAAGCTCTCCAGTTTACTATGACGAAGTTCTAGGAAAGTCCATATTCGAGGGCTTGTCAAAGTATGATTTCTCAGCCATTAAGTAAACCATGGATTGTTCGGTTCTAGCTTCCGCTACATAACGGTCGACTGACACTGCTATTGTAAACATTGAACTGCACACATATTGCCTTTGCTTTTATTTTTATGATGACTAGGAGTGCTTTTGAGAGCTGTATTTTACCTGTTTAGAGGACGCACTTAGGTTTGTCTTGAGAAATTTTGTAACATGTGCCATGCAATGGCGATTCGAATTTTCAACATATTCAGTTAGTATTGATGATAGTATGCCAGAATGGAGGGAGCTTTTTTCAACCATGGAAAACGTTTATGTTTGTTTCCTTGTTGAGTCTGGCACTTGTCCAAATTGAGCTTCTGATTTGACATGATCCTCACTTTGATGAACAGCCCTTTTACCGCCGCAAGATATCATAGCTTGGTCATCGAGGAGGAAACCTTCCCGCACGATGAACTGGAAGTCACGGCATGGACTGAAGATGGACTTGTCATGGCTGCTCGCCACAAGAAGTACACGCATATCCAGGTATTTCTCAACCCCACACATTATTTGTCGCTTAGGCACAATTTGACATGATCCTCACTGATACGGTGTAACTCTTCCAGGGTGTTCAGTTCCACCCAGAGAGCATCATCACCCCTGAAGGCAAGAAAATCATCCTCAACTTTGCGAGATATGTCGAGGAGTTTGAGAAGCAGACCTCCGAGGGGAAGTAGAGGATTCAGGAAGCAGAGCAGTTAGAGGAAGTAGAGACTATTGTTGAGAGATCAGGCAGGCAGGAAGGGGCCTAAAAGCCAAGCAGATTTAGGGGAAATGAATAAGGGAAAAAGAGCTTTTCCATTGCCATTCGTTTGGTTCATTGTAATATATCATTGTGGATCTAGATCCCGTATGAACTTCATTCGGTCAATTATGTTCGTCGTGGTGCTCTTTCTCAAATAATAAATCGGTGGAAGCAGAAGCTGTTAGCATCTTTTTTACTTCAGACTTCAGAGTTCAGAGTGTTTGCTATATGTTCTCTGTTCTGGTTTCTGCCTTTCCCAACTATTTTTTTAGATCTTTTTTTTGGCTTTTTTAGATCTTTTTTTTGAGGTGTTTTTAGATCTTTTTTTGTTGTGTTGAGAAAAGACTTTCCCAACTCCTAACTTTCTCCAGGCCTTCTGACAGCTCGGCCCATTACTAAGCCTATGAGCGAAGGCCCAGTAGACACAAGAGCCCAGACCACAGGTACTGGGCCTTCCCAGCTATGCCGACTAAAACCACCTCCCTTTTTTCCCAGAGTAAAACCACCGCCTCTATAAATAGCGATTCAGATAGGACGAGACGGGGAGTCCAACGCACCACACCTCCAGCCCCCGTTCCCTTCCACCTGTCCACCTCTCTCGCTTGTCGGCTCAATTCTGTCTGTTGCCCTCGCGAGCGGCGGCGATGGACGGCCACGGCGACGGCCGGCAGCCCATGCTGGAGAAGGGCCCGCCGAGCCACCGGGAGCGGCACTTCACGGCCGGGGAGGTGGTGCGCGACGTCATCATGGGCGTGTCCGACGGCCTCACCGTGCCCTTCGCCCTCGCCGCCGGCCTCTCCGGCGCCAGCGCGCCGTCGTCGCTCGTCCTCACCGCCGGCCTCGCCGAGGTCGCCGCCGGGGCGATCTCCATGGGCCTCGGAGGGTAACTTCCGATCCCTCCAGTCCCTCTGCTTTGCTTCTCAATCACGCGCCGCTCATCTAGCGAAGTAACCGAGGTTACAATACAGATACAGATTGTTTTCTCAACACGCGTGTCTGACGACTTAACGTGTAACTAACTATAGTACAGATCGCGCGTAGTACAGACGCGTGTCAGCGTTTGCAGAGACGCATGGACTCTGGCACTCTGCCTCGCAGTTCTTACTATGGCGAGAGAGATTAGGGAGATACATCATGCATGTACCCTGCCTCTCCGTATCTGTATGGGTAATTGGGTATAGATATTGATATCAACAGTAGATTAAGCTAGCAAGTGAGAATGGTTCTAGCTCCTGCTGTCAGAATTATGTCCAACTGTAATGGAGTAGAATGCAGTACTGCTTACAGTGAATCTACAGTTGTAGTTATGCACATCCTAGCTACTGTTGTATGTTATGAAGCTAGATTAAGTTAGTCATGACTACATATATTAACCATGGGACAGGTGTACGTGTTGAATCTTGCTTTGTTACATCGTGGACGCCTGCTCATTTTTCCGCAGATTGCATTGCACAGACGCGTCGCTGTCTAACAGTCTGTTCTTTACTTTAGCCTCAACTGCAACTTGCAAATTACCCTCATGTCGACCACAAAACTTATTGGGGGAAAAGTTAGCCCATGAGATAGACAAGTGCGCGGACATATGGCCCTCTTCGACGTGCTATTTCAGCACACTTTATGTTAACATCACGACTTTTTCAATTCAAAAAGTGCCCGCAAATGGCAGTGGAGAATAATGCTTGTCCCTTTAAGCTGTGGAGAGAGACAAGATCACATTGTTTACAATTCAAAAAGTGCCCACGAATGCATGATTGTAAAATTTTCTGATCTGCTACTGTGCCATGTGGGTAGGTACCTGGCTGCCCAAAGCGAGGCAGATCACTACAAGCGGGAGATGAAGAGGGAGCAGGAGGAGATCATTGCCGTCCCAGACACCGGTACATGGACATAACTGGATAACAAGTTACCAGATTCCCCCAGTGTGTGTGTAACTTGCAGCCTAACCACCGTTTGTATTTTGACTTGTTTATAATGATAATTCAGAGGCTGCTGAGATTGGGGATATCATGGCAGAGTACGGGCTCGAACCGCATGAGTATGGCCCTGTTGTGGAGGGCCTCCGGAGGAACCCGCAGGCTTGGCTCGAGTTCATGATGAGGTATATGACAAGCAGCTACTGACACTATGTATTGTTTTTTTTTGTTTGAGAAGCACTATGTATTGTTTCTGATTGTACTATACTGAAAATGTAGATACTACAACAGAGCTGTCAAGACTGAAAATGTAGATATTGACAAAGAACCGTAAAGAAATTAACAAGAGCATATTGCGCGTGATAGGCATGATTGCTTTACTAACCGGGGCAATGTATTCAGGTTTGAGCTCGGATTGGAGAAGCCGGACCCTAGAAGAGCCTTGCAGAGCGCTTTAACAATAGCGCTATCTTATATCATCGGTGGATTGGTCCCTCTCCTGCCCTACATGTTCATCTCCACTGTCCAGGACGCCATGCTCACATCAGTTGGAGTCACGCTGCTCGCGCTCCTTTTCTTTGGCTACATCAAGGGTCGATTTACTGGGAACCGCCCGTTCCTTAGCGCTGTCCAGACTACTATTATTGGTGCTGTTGCTTCTGCTGCGGCGTACGGGATGGCGAAGGCTGTGCAAGCTAGATAATCTTATGGGGTGCACTTGTATCCAAACTTTTCACTAGCCTGCAATGAATTCAGAACAGATGTGAATTTGCTTCTTTGAACAATGCATTATATTACATTGCAATCAGTTGTAGATGAAGCTAGTCTGTTCCTCCTTTATCTAAAAATGGAGTAGAGCTCTTACCTTACATGTAGTCATGAATAATTGTTGCGAGGATAAAATACTTGCGAACTAGCTCTATGTAAGCTGAACTGAGATGTCAAGTAAAGTGAAATTAGCACAAAAGTCCATCTTGGACTGAAACCAACATAACTGACCATATCAAGCACACGTTTTGCTGCAGACTGGGACTCTTATGGGTAAACTTATGGTCTATGGAAGTTACTTATTTTTTTGCGGGGTAAACTTATGAAAGTTACTGTTCTACCACAACTAGATTTAGATAGAAGAAGCCATGAGTTAGAACAAAATCATAGAAGAAGCCATGAGTTAGAACAAAATCATAGAATATGCCTTACGACGATTGCAGGTTTTTGAACTATCAACCCAAGCTGAGAGAGTAGAGTTGCCTGAGCAAGGAGAATCATTTGAACACTATAAGCAACCAATACTGCTAAAAGAAAAAGCTCAAGGCGCCTCAGAATTCAATTTTCAAGTAAACATCTGCCACTATCTTATTTATTTACTAATCAGAGAAGTAAAATTACAGAATAGCATGTAGGCTTTCCCCATGCCGCGCTGCGAAGTATGTATCCCCCATCGAGGAGTGGAGTAGCAATATTTGTCTGCCTAAACTTGAAGAGCCTAATCATATTGCATTTTTCTATCTCGGAGATCGATGGTTCTCTACCGGTGAGGAAGTACTCATAAGATGTCTTTACCCAGAAACCTTATCTATCGTGGTAGCTCTTAGCTGGTTTCTTCTTGACAAGTTCGCTGATCAGTGAAGTATAAACGCCCAAATCTGGCACCATTCCTTTTGCACTTTTCAGCTCTTCAGAATCAGTAACTTTTCCATGCTTGCACTGCCCATCCAAGAGAATGTTGTATGTGATATCATCTGGGGGCACCCCTATATTGAGCATTGCATTCAGAAGCATGTCGGCATTCTTCAGCTGCCCCAGCTTGCAGAGGCCACTCATAATCACGTTGTATGTCACAACTCCTGGTTTTCGACCCTTGTTCTGCATCTCCTTCAGTAGTTTAAAGCCTGTCTTCACGTCGCCTTTCCTACAGAAGGCGTCAATCACCATGGTGTAGGTCGTGTTGTCGGGCTCCAAACCAGCTTCCATCATCTCAACAAGGATCCTCTCGGCATCGACTGGCCGTTGTGCCTTGCTCAACCCGGAGATGAGTGCTGTATATGTCACCTCATCCAACGCAACCTCTTCGTCCGCCATTTTCTGCTTAATATCCATCGCCGTGTCTAGCTTGCCGTCCTTGCAGCAACCATCAATGAGTGTGGTGTAAGTCACCTTATCTGGCTTCAGACCTGTGCCCCTCATCTCTTCCACAATGCATTCGGCAGCCTCAAAATTTCTCGCCCGACAAAGCCCATTCAATAGTGCATTGTATGCCACTAAATCTGGCATCACACCCCTTGCCCTCATGTCCTGGTACAATTCCATTCCAGCCTTCACATCCCCAGCCTTGCAATGTGCATCGATCAATGTTGTGAACACGATGGCATTCGGTTTCACGCCCCTCTCGCGCATTTCATCAAACATCTTTGTTGCATCCTCGATCCTCCCTGAACTGGACAAACCCTTTATCAGAGCACTGTAAGTGTAGACATCAGGTGTGATACCCATCTGCGCCATTCCCTTGTACAGCTCGTCTGCACCGTCCAGATCGCGCGCTTTACACATGCCTGAAATCAAGGTGTTGAAGCTGACCACAGTCGGCTGCACGCTCCTGGTTCGCATTTCGTCGAACACCTTGCGCGCACTCGCAAGGTCTCCAAATCTAACAAAATCTCGCATCAGCACGTTGAACTGCCTGACCTCAGGGGGCATGCCGGCGTCAAGCAGCTGCAGGTAGAAAGCGTATGCTTCGGGAGTGGTGGGGAGCCGGCTCATGAGGCCGAAGCACACGGGCGCCGGTAGGCGGGTGCCGCCGCGGAGGGCGAGGAGGACGAGGGAGCAGGCGTCGGCGAGGAGGCCCTCGTCGGCGTAGGCCGCAGCGAGTTCGGAGACGAGACGGGCGGGGTCTCCGGGGGAGGCGGCGGGGACGAGGAGTGGGAGGAGGCGCGGCGGAGAGGAGCGGCCGAGTCGGGAGACTAGGAGGCGGAGGAGCGGGCGAGCGAGGTCCGGGAGGCGGTGGAGGAGGAGGAGGTGGGACATGGAGAGGAAGGAGGAGGGCGTGTGGCGGAAGAGGCCGGGAGGGGAGGCGAGAAGGAGTAGGCGGAAGAGGGAGAGGAGCGGGAGCGGCGGGAGGGAGAGGGGGTTGGAGCGGAGGAGGGAGAGGAAGTG
>NC_041382.1:564671199-564731579 GCF_002162155.2 Triticum dicoccoides | reverse complement strand
AGGTGAAGGCGGGGAGGAGGCGCAGGAGCGGCGCCGGCGCCGTGGTCGGGAGCGGGGCGGGGTGGATTGGCAGAGTGAGCGCGACTTCGGAGGCGGCAACGATCAGGGGGTCGGCCTCGGTCGTGGACGGCGAATGCGATGGCGGCGCCCGCGGCGCGGCGTACCATGGGAGAGGGGCTGACGGCGCCGGCGGTGTTTCAGTGGGGGGCTGGAGGCGCGGGCGGTGGCGGAGGGCTCTCCGCATGTTTGCGAGCGGTGGGGTGGGGGTCTGAGAGAATGAGCCTCCGTGGCTAGTGAGCTTCGAGCCCGCCAAGTTGAAAGATGGGACGGCTCTGTCGATCAATCTTTTTTTAGGGAACGGTCGATCAATCTTTAAAAGGTCATCTTAACTGCCTTCTGTTTTTGTTTTCGAAAGTGAAGCAAGTCCCGGCCATGTGCAAAAGTTCAAAGGTATAAAGCAAAAACACCTGAAGCTGAATATCATGCGTCACCACCTCTCGAGGCTACCGTTAACCCAATGGCAGAAGACAAAAACAAATAGGAAATGCATAGCTTTTGAGCAAAGCTTTCAAAAAGAAATCATCACACGTGTGTGGATGATGACGAGTCTAACCGGATGTCGAGCTCGAGATTCTCATTCCCAAAAACGAACTTGGAGCCACCACTTTCAACAAGTACACGATGCAAGCGCGCGTCGACATTGGCATAAATATTTTTACCAAAGTGTGTAGACTCGATCTAGACGTGTCTACATCATCACCTGTCTAGCCTCGGGACACAGTTTTTACTGTACATAAATAAAAATTATACACATTTTTTTTTTGGGAAATAGACACCGCCTTCCTCCCATGCGCACCAGCATGCACTATAAACAAAGCTTGATCCCGTCTTTTGACTTCTCGAACGCCATCGGAACTAGAAAAACGTTGTTGGAATGCAGCGACCGAGAAATCACCGGTTGGATAGAAGACCTCCTCCTAACAACTCAAGGAAATATGCCCTAGAGGCAATAATAAAGTTATTATTTATTTCCTTATTTCATGATAAATGTTTATTATTCATGCTAGAATTGTATTAACAAGTGTCACTAGTGTGCCTCTACCTGACTAGCTCATTGATCAAAGATGGTTATGTTTCCTAACCATAGACATGAGTTGTCATTTCATAAACGAGATCACATCATTAAGAGAATGATGTGATTGACTTGACCCATTCTGTTAGCTTAGCACTTGATCGTTTAGTATGTTGCTATTGCTTTCTTCATGACTTATACATGTTCCTATAACTATGGGATTATGCAACTCCCGTTTACCAGAGGAACACTTTGTGTGCTACCAAACGTCACAACGTAACTGGGTGATTATAAAGGTGCTCTACAGGTGTCTCCAAAGGTACTTGTTGAGTTGGCGTATTTCGAGATTAGGATTTGTCACTCCGATTGTCGAAGAGGTATCTCTGGGCCCTCTCGGTAATGCACATCACTATAAGCCTTGCAAGCAATGCGACTAATGAGTTAGTTGTGAGATGATGCATTACATAACGAGTAAAGAGACTTGCCGGTAACGAGATTGAACTAGGTATTGAGATACCGACGATCGAATCTCGGGCAAGTAACATACCGATGACAAAGGGAACAACGTATGTTGTTATGCGGTTTGACCGATAAAGATCTTCGTAGAATATGTGGGAGCCAATATGAGCATCCAGGTTCCCCTATTGGTTATTTACCAGAGACGTGTCTCGGTCATGTCTACATAGTTCTCGAACCCGTAGGGTCTGCACGCTTAAAGTTCGGTGACGATCGGCATTATGAGTTTTTGTGTTTTGATGTACCGAAGGTAGTTCGGAGTCCCGGATATGATCACGGACATGACGAGGAGTCTCGAAATGGTCGAGACGTAAAGATCGATATATTGGACGACTATGTTCGGACACCGGAAAGGTTCCGGAAGGTTTCAGACATATACCGGAGTATCGGAGGGTTACCGGAACCCCACGGGGGGCTTAATGGGCCTACATGGGCCTTAGTGGAAATAGAGGGCAGCAATTGAAGTGTGGGGCGCGCCCCCCAAGGCCCAAACTGAATTGGTTTAGGGCAAAGGGGGCCGACCCCCTCTTTCCTTCTCCTCTTCTCCCTTTCCTTCCCCCTCTCCAACTCCTACTAGGAAAGGGAGGAATCCTACTCCTAGTGGGAGTAGGACTCCCCCTCTTGGCGCGCCTCTCCCTGGCCGGCCACCTCCTCCCCTTGCTCCTTTATATACGGGGGCATGGGGGCACCCCATAGACACAACAATTGATCATTGATCTATTAGCCGTGTGCGGTGCCCCCCTCCACCATAATCCACCTCGATCATATCGTAGCAGTGCTTAGGTGAAGCCCTGCGTCAGTAGCATCATCATCACCGTCACCACGCTGCCGTGCTGATGAAATTCTCCTGTGAAGCTTTGCTGGATCGGAGCTCGCGGGACGTCATCGAGTTGAACGTGTGCAGAACTCGGAGGTGCCGTGCGTTCGGTACTTGGATCAGTCGGATCGTGAAGACGTACGACTACATCAACCGCGTTGTGCTAACGCTTCCGCATTCGGTCTACGAGGGTACGCGGACACACTCTCCCCTCTCGTTGCTATGCATCACCATGATCCTGTGTGCGTAGGATTTTTTTTGAAATTACTACATTCCCCAACAGTGGCATCCGAGCCAGGTTATTACGTAGATGTTATATGCACGAGTAGAACACAAGTGAGTTGTGGGCGATACAAGTCATACTGCTTACCAGCATGTCATACTTTGGTTCGGCGGTATTGTTGGATGAAGCGGCCCAGACCGACATTACGCTTACGCGTACGCTTACGCGAGACTGGTTCTATTGACGTGCTTTGCACACAGGTGGCTGGCGGGTGTCAGTTTCTCCAACTTTAGTTGAACCAAGTGTGGCTATGCCCGGTCCTTGCGAAGGTTAAAACATCACTAACTTGACGAACTATCGTTGTGGTTTTGATCGTAGGTGAGAACGGTTCTTGCTCAGCCCGTAGCAGCCACGTAAAACTTGCAACAACAAAGTAGAGGACGTCTAACTTGTTTTTGCAGGGCATGTTGTGATGTGATATGGTCAAGACATGATGAGATATAAATTGTTGTATGAGATGATCATGTTTTGTTAAAGTTATCGGCAACTGGCTGAAGCCTTATGGTTGTCTCTTTATTGCATAAGATGCAAGCGTCATACAATTGCTTTACTTTATCGCTATGCGATAGCAATAGTTGCAAAAGCAATGGTTGGTGAGACGACCATATGACGACACGTTGATAGAGATCAAGATGATGGAGATCATGGTGTCATGCCGGTGACGATGGAGTTGGAGATGGAGATCAAAGGCGCAAGATGATCATGGCCATATCATGTCACATATATATTGATTGCATGTGATGTTTATCTTTTATGCATCTTATTCTGCTTTGATTGACGGTAGCATTATAAGATGATCTCTCACTAAATTTCAAGGTAAAAGTGTTCTCTCTGAGTATGCACCGTTGCCAAAGTTTGTCGTGACGAGACACCACGTGATGATCGTGTGTGATAAGCTCAATGTTCATCTACAACGGGTGTAAGACAATTTTGCACACGCAGAAATACTCGGGTTAAACTTGACGAGCCTAGCATATGCAGATATGGTCTCGGAACACTGAAGACTGAAAGGTCGAGCGTGAATCATATAGTAGATATGATCAACATAGTGATGTTCACCATTGAAAACTACTCCATCTCACGTGATGATCGGACATGGTTTAGTTGATTTGGATCACGTGATCATTTAGATGACTAGAGGGATGCCTATCTAAGTGGGAGTTCTTAAGTAATATGATTAATTGAACTTTAATTTATCATGTACTTAGTCTTGATAGTATTTGCGTAACTATGTTGTAGATCAAGAGCTCGCGATGTAGCTCCCCGTTTATTTTTGATATGTTCCTAGAGAAAAACTAAGTTGAAAGATGTTAGTAGCAATGATGCGGATTGGATCCGTGATCTGAGGATTATCCTCATTGCTGCATAGAAGAATTATGTCCTTGATGCACCGCTAGGTGACAGACCCATTGCAGGAGCAGATGCAAACGTTATGAATGTTTGGCGAGCTCGATATGGTAACTACTTGATAGTTTAGTGCACCATGCTTTACGGCTTAGAATCGGGGCTTCAAAGACGTTTTGAACGCCACGGAGCATATAAGATGTTTCAAGAGTTGAAATTAGTATTTCATACTCATGCCCGTGTTGAGAGGTAGGAGACCTCTGACAGTACTTTGCCTACAAAGATGGAGGAGAATAGCTCAACCAGTGAGCATGTGCTCAGATTGTCTGGGTACTGCAATTGCTTGAATCAAGTGGGAGTTAATCTTCTAGATAAGATAGTAATTGACAAAGTCCTCTAGTCACTATCACCAAGTTACTAGAACTTAGTGATGAACTATAATATGCAAGGGATTACGAAAATGATTCCCAAGCTCTTCGTGATGCAGAAATTGATGAAGGTAGAAATCAAGAAAAGCATCAAGTGTTGATGGTTGACAAGACCACTAGTTTCAAGAAAAGAGCAAAGGGAAGAAGAGGAACTTCAAGAAGAACGGCAAGCAAGTTGCTGCTCAAGAGAAGAAGCCCAAGTCTAGACCTAAGCCTGAGACTAAGTGCTTCTACTGCAAAGGGACTGGTCACTAGAGGCAAAACTGCCCCAAGTATTTGGCAGATAAGAAGGATGGCAAAGTGAACAAAAGTATATTTGATATACATGTTATTGATGTGTACTTTACTAGTGTTTATAGCAAACCCTCAGTATTTGATACTAGTTCAGTTGCTGAGATTAACTCGAAACAGGAGTTGCAGAATGAACAGAGACTGGTTAAGGGTGAAGTGACGATGTGTGTTGGAAGTGCTTCCAAGATTGATATGATCATCATCGCACACTCCCTATACTTTCGGGATTAGTGTTGAACCTAAATAAATGTTATTTGGTGTTTCTGTTAAGCATGAATATGATTTGATCATGTTTATTGCAATATGGTTATTCATTTAAAGCCAGAGAATAATTGTTGTTCTATTTACATGAATAAAACCTTCAATGGTCATACACCCAAGGCGAATGGTTTATTGAATCTCAATCGTAGTGATACACATATTCATAATATTGAAGCCAAAAAATGCAAAGTTAATAATGATAGTGCAACTTATTTGTGGCACTGCCGTTTAGGTCATATTGGTGTAAACCGCATGAAGAAAATCCATGCTGATGGGCTTTTGGAATCACTTGATTATGAATCAGCTGATGCTTGCGAACCATGCCTCATGGGCAAGATGACTAAGACTCCATTCTCTGGAACAATGGAGCGAGCAATAGACTTGTTGGAAATAATACATACTGATGTATGCAGTCCGATGAGTGTTGAAGCTCGCGGCAGGTATTGTTATTTTCTGACCTTCACAGATGATTTGAGTAAGATATGGGTATATCTTCTTGATGAAACTTAAATCTGAAACATTTGAGAAGTTCAAATAATTTCAGAGTGAAGTGGAAAATCGTCGTAACAAGAAAATAAAGTTTCTACGATCTGATCATGGAGGAGAATATTTGAGTTACGAGTTTGGTCTTCATTTGAAACAATGCGGAATAGTTTCGCAACTCACGCCACCTGGAACACCACAGCGTAATGGTGTGTCCGAACATCGTAATCGTACTTTATTAGATATGGTACAATCTATGATGTCTCTTACCGATTTACCACTATTGTTTTGGGGTTATGCTATTATGCATTAGAGACATCTGCATTCACGTTAAAAAGGGCACCATCAAAATCCATTGAGATGACGCCTTATGAACTGTGGTTTAGCAAGAAACCAAAGTTATCATTTCTTAAAGTTTGGGGCTGCGATGCTTATGTGAAAAAGCTTCAACCTGATAAGCTCGAAGACAAATAGGTGAAATGTGTCTTCATAGAATAACCAAAGGAAACTATTGGGTACACCTTCTATCACAGATCCGAAGGCAAGATATTTGCTGCTAAAAATGGATCCTTTCTAGAGAAGGAGTTTCTCTCGAAACAAGTGAGTGGGAGAAAAGTAGAACTTGATGAGGTAACTGCACCTGCTCCCTTATTGGAAAGTAGTTCATCACAGAAATTTGTTCTTCTGACTCCTACACCAATTAGTGAGGAAGCTAATGATGATGATCATGTAACTTCAGATCAAGTTACTACCGAACCTCGTGGGTCAACCAGAGTGAGATCCGCACCAGAGTGGTACGGTAATCCTGTTCTGGATATCATGTTACTTGACCATGACGAACCTACGAACTATGAGGAAGCAATGATGAGCCCAGATTCCGTGAAATGGCTTGAGGCCATGAAATCTGAGATGGGATCCATGTATGAGAACAAAGTATGGACTTTGATTGACTTGCCCGATGAACGATGAGTCATTAAGAATAAATGGATCTTCAAGAGGAAGACGGACGCTGATAGTAGTGTTACTATCTACAAAGCTCGAATTGTCGCAAAATGTTTTTGACAAGTTTAAAGTGTTGACTACGATGAGATTTTCTCACTCATATCGATGCTTAAAAGTCTGTCCGAATCATATTAGCAGTTGTCGTGTTTTATGAAATCTGGCAAATGGATGTCAAAACTGTGTTCCTTCATGGATTTCTGAAAGAAGAGTTGCATATGATGCAACCAGAAGCTTTTGTCGATCCTAAAGGTGCTAACAAAGTGAGAAAGCTCTAGCGATCCATCTATGGACTGGTGCAAGCATCTCGGAGTTGGAATATATGCTTTGATAAAGTGATCAAAGCATATGGTTTTGTACAGACTTACAGTGAAGCCTGTATGTACAAGAAAGTGAGTGGGAGCACTACAACATTGCTGATAAGTATATGTGAATGACATATTGTTGATCAGAAATAATGTAGAATTTTTTGGAAAGCATAATGTAACGCCCCAAGACCGGAGCTTCAGATGCCTTCCATGGTTTCCGAGTTTCATCATGTGATTTGTTTTGCTTGTTGCATTCCTCTTTGCATCATGTGCCTTGCATCATGTCATCATGCCATCATGCCATTTCATTTTTTTAAAACTCAACTAAGTAAAATGCATAGATCTTTGATCTATTTAAATTGAGGGAACTCACATGGTGATTTCTCTATATAACCTATCCTCCCAATATATTAGGGAGCTATAATAAATATTCCATTCTTTTGGAATTAACCATAACACACTTGCATTTTAGTTCCATGCCTCTTCTGCTTCAAGTTTCACCTCCAAACCTTGCTGATATTTGTTTCTCCTTTTATCGAGGGTCCTCCAAAATCCTCAACATTTTTGCACACCCCTATAGCCTAGCCTCCGTTCAAACTCCTTTGGCTCAAGTCAAATAAGTTTGAATTTAAATTCTCCTAACTTGTTGAAACCACTTTTGTTGGGGTGGAAATATTCCTTTAAGCCATACAAAAATGTCCCATAATTTTGTTCTTCTCCATGGCCTCTTCTCTTAATTCTTTTGGCCTATCTCTTTTGCTGAAAATAGAATTTAAGAGAGAGAAGAGAGAGAGAGAGAGATAACAGCTGCCAGCCAACCCTTCCCCACTGCCTCTCTAGGCCCAATCCTTCCCTGCGACCCACCTAGGCCCAGCCGGCTTCTAACCCCTAGGCCCAGCCGCCCCTCCTAACCCCAGCGCACCCCTGGCATCTCCCTCGTCTCCCTCCAGGCCGCCGCTCACGCACGCATCGAGCCAGGAGGCCGTGCTCGACCCCCCTCCTCTCTCTTCGATCTCCTAGCGCCGCCAGACTCCTTCAGCCGATCCCCATCTCTCCCTGGCAACCATCGCTCTTCCTCCATCCTCTGCTGCAGCCTCGCGTGCCCAGGGCCCCGAGCAGGAGTGCCGTCCTTGTCTCCTCGCGACCTCGAGCATGTCCTCGCTCACGCCTCCTTTGTTCCCATGGCGATGCCGCCCGGCCACAGCCACCTGCGCGCCCGACGCCGCCCTGCCTCCAAGTTCGCCGCCGCCAAGCGCCGTCCTACCATGCCCTGCACCACCTCTGACTCCCTCTCGTTCTCGTCCCCGCGCGTAGGGCATCGCCTCCTGCCAAATCCAGCCGCCCGCGGCCTCTCCTCGGCCTCTCCTCGAGCACTGGCCGCCCCACAGCTCATCGAAGAGACCCCTCCTCGCCGCCCCGTTGTGCACCGAAGGTCAGGGCGCCATGGACGAGTCCCCCCACGACCATGTCCTCTGCTTCTACGTGGGCTGCAACCTGCGCCAAAGACCAGCAAGCCCCTGCTCCTTCCCTTGCTGCCCGCAAGACCGAGGCTGACTGACCTTCTTCGTTGACCGCCAAAACCTAGCCGTGGTGCTGCTTCATTTGGCTCTTCCCAAACCTCGGTATACCCAGGGTCACACTGCACTTACCGTCATCATTCTGTTACATCTCCGTGCAATCGGAGACGGCCAAGTACATGGACACGCCAAGTTTCGTTCCGTACGTGTACGACTACACCCGGTGATGCAACAAGCCCCGACAATGTGTACATCTACTCCGTCAAGACCGGACCGACAAGTACCCCAACGTCATGTGTACAATGACCGTCGCCGAAGACCCAGGTAGCAAAAACGTCAAGTACCTATGACCGAAGAACGCCAAGTACCTCTCCGAAAAATGAACATGTACCACTACGTCCGGAGGCATTGGATCCATCAAGTCCAACAACGACTGTGTACAACTATCGGCGACCCCGAACGACTACGAAACGTGAACCTCTACTTCCCCTCCAAAACGTGTCCCATTACCGCCGCCCGAACGTCTATGAAACATATACCACGACCATCGCTGAAGACCCCGTGGATGTCAAGTTCCGTGTCGTGACCCCGAACATCTACGGACATGAACCACTACTTCCCTCGACGACCCGTGAACGACTACTTCCTCTACGAACCGATCCGCTTCGAAACGCACGCTTCGAAGGTATAACCCCGAGACGACCGCCCGTGAACGAATGTTGTGTGATGTATGAGATGCTCGTGGTTGCACCGTGTCTGAGTTGTTCTTTGCGAGTTCCTCGTTGCCTTGCCGTCAACATGTGGGAACCCGGTATCCGGGAGCACCCTGATACGTCTCCAACGTATCTATAATTTTTGATCGCTCCATGCTATATTATCTACTGTTTTGGACATTATTGGGATTTATTATCCACTTTTATATTATTTTTGGGACTAACCTATTAACCGGATGCCCAGCCTAGAATTGCTGCTTTTTGCCTGTTTTAGGGTTTCAAAGAAAAGGAATATCAAATGGAGTCCAAACGGAATGAAACCTTCGGGAACGTGATTTTCTGATCGAATAAGACCCAGGAGACTTGGATCCTAAGTCAAGGCACAAGAGAGGAGGCCACGAGGTAGGGGGCGCGCCCTCCACCCTCGTGGGCCCCCTGTTGCTCCACCGACATACTCCTTGCTCCTATATATATCCACGTACCCCCAAACGATCAGATACGGAGCCAAAACCCTAATTCCACCGCCGTAACTTTCTGTATCCATGAGATCCCATCTTGGGGCCTATTCCGGAGCTCCGCCGGAGGGGGCATTGATCACGGAGGGCTTCTACATCAATACCATAGCCCCTCCGATGAAGTGTGAGTAGTTTACTCCAGAGCTACGGGTCCATAGTTAGTAGCTAGATGGCTTCTTCTCTCTTTTTGGATCTCAATACATTGTTCCCCCCTCTCTTGTGGAGAACTATTTGATGTAATCTTCGTTTTGTGGTGTGTTTGTTGAGACCGATGAATTATTGGTTTATGATCAAGTCTATCTATGAATAATATTTGAATCTTCTCTGAATTCTTTTATGTATGATTGGTTATCTTTGCAAGTCTCTTCGAATTATCAGTTTGGTTTGGCCTACTAGATTGATCTTTCTTGCAATGGGAGAAGTGCTTAGCTTTGGGTTCAATCTTGCGGTGTCCTTTCCCAGTGATAGTAGGGGCAGCAAGGCACGTATTGTATTGTTGCCATCGAGGATAACAAGATGGGGTTTTCTTCATATTGCATGAGTCTATCCCTCTACATCATGTCATCTTGCTTAAGGCGTTACTCTGTTTTTAACTTAATACTCTATATGCATGCTGGATAGCGGTAGATGAGTGGAGTAATAGTAGTAGATGCAGGCAGGAGTCGCTCTACTTGTCTCGGACGTGATGCCTATATACATGATCATGCCTAGATATTCTCATAATTATGCTCAATTCCGTCAATTGCTCAACAGTAATTTGTTCACCCACCGTAGAATACTTATGCTCTCGAGAGAAACCACTAGTGAAACCTATGGCCCCGGGGTCTATCTTTATCATATCGATCTCCTACTACTTAGTTATTTCCTTTGCTATTTACTTTGCCTTTATTTTACTTTGCATCTTTATCATAAAAATACCAAAAATATTATCTTATCATATCTATCAGATCTCATTCTCGTAAGTGGCCTTATAGGGATTGACAACCCCTATTTGCGTTGGTTGCGAGGATTTATTTGTTTTGTGCAGGTACGAGGGACTCGCGCCTAGCCTCCTATTGGATTGATACCTTGGTTCTCAAAAATTGAGGGAAATACTTACGCTACTTTGCTGCATCATCCCTTCCTCTTCGGGGAAAACCAACGCAGTGCTCAAGAGGTAGCAGAAGGATTTCTGGCGCCGTTGCCGGGGAGGTCTTCGCAAAAGTCAACATACCAAGTACCCATCACATACCCTTATCTCCCGCATTACATTATTTGCCATTTGCCTCTCGTTTTCCTCTCCCCCACTTTACCCTTGCCGTTTTATTTGCCCCTCTCTCTCTCTATCCTCCCTCTCTTTCTCTATTTGCCTCTTTTTGCCCGTTTGCTTTTTGTTTGCTTGTGTGTTAGTTTGCTTGCTTGTCACGATGGCTCAAGATAATACTAAATTGTGTGACTTCACCAATACCAACAACAATGATTTTATTAGCACTCTGATTGCTCCTCTTACCGATGCCGAATCTTGTGAAATTACTGCTTTGCTGAATCTTGTCATGAAAGTTCTGTTTTCCGGCCTTCCTAGTGAAGATGCCGCTACCCATCTAAATAGCTTCGTTGATTTGTGTGACATGCAAAAGAAGAAAGATGTGGATAATGATATTGTTAAATTGAAGCTATTTCCTTTTTCGCTTAGAGATCGTGCTAAAGCTTGGTTTTCGTCTTTGCCTAAAAATAGTATTGATTCATGGAATAAGTGCAAAGATGCTTTTATCTCTAAGTATTTTCCTCCTGCTAAGATCATCTCTCTTAGAAACGATATTATGAACTTTAATCAACTTGATCATGAACATGTTGCACAAGCTTGGGAGAGAATGAAACTAATGATACATAATTGCCCTACTCATGGTTTAAATTTGTGGATGATTGTACAAATTTTTTATGCCGGATTGAATTTTGCTTCTAGAAATCTTTTAGATTCGGCCGCGGGAGGCACTTTTACGGAAATCACTTTAGAAGAATCTACTAAACTCCTAGAAAATATTATGGTTAATTATTCTCAATGGCATACTGAAAGATCTACTAATAAAAAGGTGCATGCGATAGAAGAAATTAATGTTTTGAGTGGAAAGATGGATGAACTTATGAAATTATTTGCTAATAAGAGTGTTTCTTCTGATCCTAATGATATGCCCTTGTCTACGTTGACTGAAAATAATAATGAATCTGTGGATGTGAATTTTGTTGGTAGGAACAATTTTGGTAACAACGCGTATAGAGGAAATTTTAATCCTAGGCCTTATCCTAGTAATCCCTCTAATAATTATGGTAATTCCTAAAACAATTCTATGGAAATTATAATAAGATTCCCTATGATTTTGAATCTAATATTAAAGAATTTATTACTTCGCAAAAGAATTTTAATGCTGTGATTGAAGAAAAAATGCTTAAGATTAATGATTTGGCTAGGAACGTTGATAGAATTTCTCTTGATGTTGATTCTTTGAAATTTAGATCTATTCCACCTAAGCATGATATCAATGAGTCTCTCAAAGCCATGAGAATTTCCATTGATGAGTGCAAAGAAAGAACCGCTAGGATGCGTGCTAAGAAAGATGCCTTTATAAAAGCGTGTTCTTCTAGTTCCTATGAAAATAATGATGAAGATCTAAAAGTTATTGATGTGTCACCTATTAAATCTTTTTTTTGCAATATGAATCTTGATAATGATGGGACTGAATATGATCCACCTTTACCTAGAAGGCGTTCTAAGAATTCGAAATCTATTGATCTTGATGCTAAATTTGATAAAAGTGGGATTGAAGAAATTAAAACCCTAGATGTTGCTAAACCCACTATTATGGATTTCAAGGAATTTAACTATGAAAATTGCTCTTTGATTGATTGTATTTCCTTGTTGAATCCGTGCTAAATTCTCCTCACGCTTATAGTCAAAATAAAGCGTTTACTAAACATATCGTTGATGCCTTGATGCAATCTTATGAAGAAAAACTTGAATTGGAAGTTTTTATCCCTAGAAAACTTTATGATGAGTGGGAACCAACTATTAAAATTAAAATTAAAGATCATGAATGCTATGCGTTATGTGATTTGGGTGCTAGTGTTTCCATGATTCCAAAGACTTTGTTTGATTTGTTAGGTTTACGTGATTTTGATGATTGCTCTCTAAACTTGCACCTTGCGGATTTCACTATTAAGAAACCTATGGGAAGAAATAATGATGTTCTTATTGTCGCAAATAGTAATTATGTGCCCGTAGATTTTATTGTTCTTGACATAGATTGCAATCCTTCATGTCCTATTATTCTTGGTAGACCTTTCCTTAGAACGATTGGTGCAATCATTGATATGAAGGAAGGAAATATTAGATTCCAATTTCCATTAAGAAAAGGCATGGAACACTTTCCTAGAAATAAAATTAAATTACCTTATGAATCTATTATGAGAGCCACTTATGGATTGCCTACCAAAGATGGCAATACCTAGATCTATTCTTGTTTGTTATGCCTAGCTAGGGGCGTTAAACGATAGCGCTTGTTGGGAGGCAACCCAATTTTATTTTTATTCCTTGCTTTTTGCTCCTCTTTAGTAATAAATAATTTATCTAGCCTCTGTTTTGGTTGTGTTTTTTGTGTTTAATTAGTGTTTGTGCCAAGTAGAACCGTTGGGAAGACTTGGGAAAAGTCTTGTTGAACTTGCTGTAAAAAACAGAAACTTTAGTGCTCACGAGAACTGCTTCCATTTTTATTTGGAAAGTGATATTTAGTTAATTATTTTTTAAGATAATTAATATATAAATTCCTCACGTCCGGCAATTTATTTTAGAATTTTTGGGGTTCCAGATCTTGCGCTAGCTACAGATTACTACAGACTGTTCTGTTTTTGACAGATTCTGTTTTTCGTGTGTTGTTTGCTTATTTTGATGAATCTATGGCTAGTAAAATAGTTTATAAACCATAGAGAAGTTGGAATACAGTAGGTATAACACCAATATAAATAAATAATGAGTTCATTACAGTACCTTGAAGTGGTCTTTTATTTTCTTTCGCTAACGGAGCTCACGAGATTTTCTACTTTAAGTTTTGTGTTGTGAAGTTTTCAAGTTTTGGGTAAATTTGATGGATTATGGAACAAGGAGTGGCAAGAGCCTAAGCTTGGGGATTCCCATGGCACCCCCAAGATAATTTAAGGACACCTAAAAGCCAAAGCTTGGGGATGCCCCAGAAGACATCCCCTCTTTCGTCTACTTCTATCGGTAACTTTACTTGGAGCTATATTTTTATTCGCCACATGATATGTGTTTTGCTTGGAGCGTCTTGTATGATTTGAGTCTTTACTTTAGTTTACCACAATCATCCTTGCTGTACACACCTTTTGAGAGAGCCATACATGATTTGGAATTTGTTAGAATAACTCTATGTGCTTCGCTTATATCTTTTGAGTTATATAATTTTGCTCTAGTACTTCACTTATATCTTTTAGAGCATGATGGTGGATTTGTTTTATAGAAACTATTGATCTCTCATGCTTCACTTAGATTATTTTGAGAGTCTTAATAGCATGGTAATTTGCTTAAAATCCTAATATGCTTGGTATACAAGATTAATAATAAAACTTTCTTATGAGTGTGTTGAATACTACGATAAGTTTGATACTTGATAATTGTTTTGAGATATGAAGATGGTGATATTAAGGTTGTGCTAGTTGAGTAGTTGTGAATTTGAGAAATACTTGTGTTGAAGTTTGTGATTCCCGTAGCATGCACGTATGGTGAACTGTTATGTGATGAAGTCGGAGCATGGTTTATTTATTGATTGTCTTCCTTATGAGTGGCGGTCGGGGACGAGCGATGGTCTTTTCCTACCAATCTATCCCCCTAAGAGCATCCACGTAATACTTTGCTTTGATAACTTGTAGATTTTTGCAATAAGTATATGAGTTCTTTATGACTAATGTTGAGTCCATGGATTATACGCACTCTCACCCTTCCACCTTTGCTAGCCTCTCTAATACCGCACACCTTTCGCCGGTATCATACACCCACCATATATCTTCCTCAAAACAGCCACCATACCTACCTATTATGGCATTTCCATATTCCGAGATATATTGCCATGCAACTTTCCATTGTTCCGTTTATTATGACACACTCCATCATTGTCATATTGCTTAGCATGATCATGTAGTTGACATCGTATTTGTGGCAAAGCCACCGTTCATAATTCTTTCATACATATCACTCATGAATCATTGCATATCCTGGTACACCGCCGGAGGCATTCATATAGAGTCATATTTTGTTCTAAGTATCGAGTTGTAATTGTTGAGTTGTAAGAAAAATGAAAGTGTGATGATCATCATCATTAGAGCATTGTCCCAGTGAGGAAAGGATGATGGAGACTATGATTCCCCCACAAGTCGGGATGAGACTCCGGACGAAAAATAAAAAAAAGAAAAAGAAAGAAATAAAAGAGGCCATAAAAAGAAGAAGAGAAAAGGCCAAAAAAAGAAAAAAAATGAGAGAAAAGAGAGAAGGGACAATGTTACTATCCTTTTACCACACTTGTGCTTCAAAGTAGCACCATGATCTTCATAGTAGAGAGTCTGTCATGTTATCACTTTCATATACTAGTGGAAAATTTTCATTATAGAACTTGGCTTGTATATTCCAATATGGGCTTTCTCAAAATGCCCTAGGTCTTCATGTGCAAGCAAGTTGGATGCACACCCACTTAGTTTCTTTTTGAGCTTTCATATACTTATAGCTCTAGTGCATCCGTTGCATGGCAATCCCTACTCACCCAAATTTATATCTATTGATGGGCATCTCCATAGCCCGTTGATACGCCTAGTTGATGTGAGACTATCTTCTCCCTTTTTGTCTTCTCCACAACCACCATTCTATTCCACCTATAGTGCTATGTCCATGACTCACGCTCATGTATTGCGTGAAAATTGAAAAAGTTTTGAGAATGTCAAAAGGATAAAACAATTGCTTGGCTTGTCATCGGGGTTGTGCATGATTTAAATATTTTGTGTGGTGAAGATGGAGCATAGCCAGACTATATGATTTTGTAGGGATAACTTTTTTTAGCCATGTTATTTTGAGAAGACATAATTGCTTTGTTAGTATGCTTGAAGTATTATTATTTTTATGTCAATATAAACTTTTTTCTTGAATCTTTCGGATCTGAACATTCATACCACAATTAAGAAGAATTACATTAAAATTATGCCAAGTAGCACTCCGCATCAAAAATTCTGTTTTTATCATTTACCTACTCGAGGACGAGTAGGAATTAAGCTTGGGGATGCTTGATACGTCTCCAACGTATCTATAATTTTTGATTGCTCCATGCTATATTATCTACTGTTTTGGACATTATTGGGCTTTATTATCCATATTTATATTATTTTTGGGACTAACCTATTAACCGAAGGCCTAACCTGGAATTGCTGTTTTTTTTGCCTGTTTTAGGGTTTCGAAGAAAAGGAATATCAAACGGAGTCCAAATGGAATGAAACCTTCGGGAACATGATTTTCTCATCGAATAAGACCCAGGAGACTTGGACCCTACGTCAAGGCACAAGAGAGGAGGCCATGAGGTAGGGGGGCGCGCCTGCCGGCAGGCGCGCCCTCCACCCTCGTGGGCCCCCTGTTGCTCCACCGACGTACTCCTTCCTCCTATATATATCCACGTACCCTCAAACAATCAGATACAGAGCCAAAACCCTAATTCCACCGCCGTAACTTTCTGTATCCACGAGATCCCATCTTGGGGCCTATTCCGGAGCTCCGCCGGAGGGGGCATCTGTAACGCCCCCAGTGTCATACTATAGTGATATCCTCTCTAATGATTCCATGTCATCATGTTTTGCCAAGCTTAATTGTCACTTGATCAAACCCAAGTCAAAATCAAATTCAAAATGCTAGTCAAATTTTATTTCTTCACACTATCAAACAAAAATGTTTGTATGGTGGCAAATAATCTCTATTTAATAATCATGCATAAACTAACATTATTTGAATTGTTAGAATGCCCCTAAAGTATTTTAAAACTGACCGAGCAACATGTACCCACACATTTAAATTCAAACCGAAAATCAAATAATTGCAAATGCCCTCTAAACTTTTTGTGCAACCCTAGAGTATTGCATCCCCTTTTTGTGCAAAGTTTTATAACTAACGAAATTCATTTGACCACTAAACTATTTAGAAAACAGTAGCTAATTTGGATAACAGAAAAGATAAAAGTAAATAGGAAAAAAAATGGGGGGGGGGCGTAAACTGTTGTGCACTGTGGCCCATCTAGCGAAGAAGCCAGCCCAGCCCACCTCCCCTCTCCTTCAACCACGCTACAGGAGGCAGGGGAGGCGTGGAGGCCATCCAGCCCCCCAACCCCCCTACAAGCGGACTCCGCGGCCACCCCGAAACCCTAGACCGCCACATCCATCCCCCCCCCCTCGATCCCCTGTCTTCCCCCATCCCCTTCTGCTTGATCTAAAACTCAAGGACTCGCACGGTGACCGTGCTCATCGCCGTCGTTGCCGCGGTCACCGTTGTCGCGGTCGCTCGGGATTACGTCCAGGAGGTTCGCCTCGTTCAACCTCGTCCGTTCCGGGCAGCGGAGCAAGCCGGGCTGCCTCGTACTCTCACCATCGTCGTCTTCTTCGTCGCGTACGTCGTCGTCATCCGTCGTCGATTACCGCCGTTCCGGTCAACCCCGACTCTCCCCGACCTCACCATCGGCATCGCAGTGAGCTGCTCCTCCCTATCCCCCTCGCCCCGTTGTCGATCCGTCGCTGTAGGCCCGTACCCGCCCTATGCATCGGCCGCCATGGACGGGAACTTGGCTCCCTCACCGCGCCCCCGGCCGCATCCCTGTGCTGCCTGCGCGCGCACGCGCCGCGCCCCGGCCTCCCTGCCGTGCGCCCGCGCCGGTCACATCCCGCGCTGCCCATGCTCCAGCCGCGTCCGCCTCTGGCCGCCGCCGCCGCAGCCTCCCGGCGCCAGCTGCATGCTGCTCCTAGCTGCCGCTGCTTGCGTTGCTGCGCTACTGCTGCTCTGTACTGCTTCCGTTGCGAGCGCCGCTGCTTGCTAATGCTTTGTTGCTGCCGCTGCTTGCTAATGCTTTGCTGCTGCCGCCAAGCTGCTTTGCTGATGCTTTGCCATGGCCATGCATGCGTGCACAATTTGCACATCCGGTTGTGCCTCTGGCCGGCTTGATTAATTAGAGATAGATTAGTTTTAGGATTAGACTAGTGGCTAAATAGCGTAATGTGTAGATGACATATGGATCCCTTTCAATTAGATTAGTTTTACTTATTTGTTTAGGTACAACCTATGACATGTGGGCCACATCCTGCCCTTTTGACTAGTCAAGTTGACTTGGTCAACTCGGTTTAAAACAATTAAAATAAATTCAGAAATTTTAGAAATTGTTTAAATCTTTGAAAATTAATAGAAAATATTCTGTATGTCAGATGAAAAAGTATTATACATGAAAGTTGCTCAGAACGACGAGACGGATCCGGATACGCAGCCCGTTCGTCCGCCACGCATCTCTAGCATAGCGAACATGCAACTTTCCCTTCCAGTTCGTCTGTCCGAAAACGCGAAACACCGGGGATATTTTCCCGGATGTTTCCCCCTTTCACCGGTACCACCTCATACCGTGTTAAGGCACACCTAGCATCACGCTTTGTCATGTCATGCATCGTCATGCATCTGTTTGCTTAATATTTATTGTTTCTTCCCTCTCTTCTCTCGCTAGACACCGAGACCGACGCCGCTGCTACCCAGTACGACTACGGTGTTGACAACCCCTCTCTCTTGCCAGAGCAACCAGGCAAGCCCCCCCTTGATCACCAGATATCGCCTACTCTCCTCTATACTGCTTGCATTAGAGTAGTGTAGCATGTTACTGCTTTCCGTTAGTTCTATTCTGATGCATAGCCTGTCATTGTTGCTACAACTGTTGATACCTTACCTGCAATCCTAAATACTTAGTATAGGATGCTAGATTATCATCAGTGGCCCTACATTCTTATCTGTCTGCCATGCTATACTATCGGGTTGTGATCACTTGGGAGGTGGTCACGGGTATATACTTATATACATAATATATGATACTTGTGGTGACTAAAGACGGGTCGGCTCGTAGGAGTACCCGCGAGTGATTCACGGATTGGGTCCGAAAGGACATTTGTCCCGACGGCTCTCTGAGTGGATCTTTGTGGCGAAGCGACAGGGCGAGTTGAGACCACCTAGGAAAGAGGTGGGCCTGGCCCTGGTCGACGTTTGCGGTTATTTCAAGATAACACATTTAACGAGATCTTGTTATTTGATCTGAATCCGGCCACTGGCCTATACGCACTAACCATCTACGCGGGGACAGTTATGGGCACTTGACGTCGTGGTATCAGCCGAAGCCTTTGTGACGTCAACGACTGAGCGGCGCGCGCCGGGTTGGACTGGACGCCTGCTCTTGTATAAGGGAGGCTAGATCTGCTCGCTGGCTCCGTACACAATGTGCAAGTGTCCAATGGGCGATGGGCCCAAACCCCTGCGCCATAGGATTTAGACCGGCGTGCTGACCTCTTTGTTGTGCCTAGGTAGGGCTGCGACGTGTTGATCTTCCGAGGCCGGGCATTACCCAAAAAAATGTGTCCGGACAAAGGGGATCGAGCGTGTTGGAAAATGTGGTGCACCCCTGCAGGGAAGTTAATCTATTTGAATAGCCATGATCTTCGGTAACAGGATGACTTGGACTTGTACCTTGACCTTATGACAACTAGAACCGGTTACTTAATAAAACACACCCTTTCAAGTGCCAGATATAACCCGATGATCACTCTCTAACAGGGCGATGAGGGGAGGATCACCGGGTAGGATTATGCCACACGATGCTACTTGGTGAACTTACCATCTACTCTCTTTTACATGCTGCAAGATGGAGGTGGCCAGAAGCGTAGTCTTCGATAGGACTAGCTATCCCCCTCTTATTCCGACATTCTGCAATTCAGTCCACATATGATACCCTTATTCCTTTTGATACCAATGCATACATATGTATTGTAGCTCCTTGCTTGCGAGTACTTTGGATGAGTACTCACGGTTGCTTTGCTCCCTCTTTTTCCCCTTTCTATACCTGATTGCTGCGATCAGACGATGGAGCCCAGGAGCCAGACGCCACTGTCGATGACGACTACTACTACTCGGGAGGTGCCTACTACTATGTGCAGCCTGCTGACGACGACCAGGAGTAGTTTAGGAGGATCCCAGGCAGGAGGCCTGCGCCTCTTTCGATCTGTATCCCAGTTTTTGCTAGCCTTCTTAAGGCAAACTTATTTAACTTATGTCTGTACTTAGATATTGTTGCTTCGGCTGACTTGTCTATGATCGAGCTTTTGTATTCGAGCCCTCGAGGCCCCTGGCTTGTAATATGATACTTGTATGACTTATTTTATTTGTAGAGTTGTGTTGTCATATCTTCCCGTGAGTCCCTGATCTTGATCGTACACATTTGCGTGTATGATTAGTGTACGATTGAATCGGGGGTGTCACAGCATCGATCACGGAGGGCTTGTACATCAACACCATAGCCCCTCCGATGAAGTGTGAGTAGTTTACTTCAGACCTACGGGTCCATAGTTAGTAGCTAGATGACTTCTTCTCTCTTTTTGGATCTCAATACAATGTTCTCCCCCTCTCTCGTGGAGAACTATTCGATGTAATCTTCTTTTTGCGGTTTGTTTGTTGAGACCGATGAATTGTGGGTTTATGATCAAGTCTATCTATGAATACTATTTGAATCTTCTCTGAATTCTTTTATGTATGATTGGTTATCTTCGCAAGTCTCTTCGAATTATCAGTTTGGTTTGGCCTACTATATTGATCTTTCTTGCAATGGGAGAAGTGCTTAGCTTTGGGTTCAATCTTGCGGTGTCCTTTTCCAGTGACAGTAGGGGCAGCAAGGCACGTATTGTATTGTTGCCATCGAGAATAACAAGATGGGGTTTTCTTCATATTGCATGAGTCTATCCCTCTACATCATGTCATCTTGCTTAAGGCGTTACTCTGTTTTTAACTTAATACTCTAGATGCATGCTGGATAGCGGTCGATGAGTGGAGTAATAGTAGTAGATGCAGGCAGGAGTCGGTCTATTTGTCTTGGACGTGATGCCTATATACATGATCATGCCTAGATATTCTCATACTTATGCTCAATTCTGTCAATTGCTCAACAGTAATTTGTTCACCCACCGTAGAATACTTATGCTCTCGAGAGAAGTCACTAGTGAAACCTATGGCCCCCGGGTCTATCTTTATCATATTGATCTCCTACTACTTAGTTATTTTCTTTGCTATTTACTTTGCCTTTATTTTACTTTGCATCTTTATCATAAAAATATCAAAAATATTATCTTATCATATCTATCAGATCTCACTCTCGTAAGTGGCCTTACAGGGATTGAGAACCCCTATTTGCGTTGGTTGCGAGGATTTATTTGTTTTGTGCAGGTACGAGGTACTCGCGCGTAGCCTCCTACTGGATTGTTACCTTGGTTCTCAAAAACTGAGGGAAATACTTACACTACTTTGCTGCATCATCCCTTCCTCTTCGGGGAAAAACCAACGTAGTGCTCAAGAGGTAGCACACCCCATCTTCTTGCATGACACACTCACACCCACTTCCTTTTGCACCAGTATCTCCGTGAGCTATCAGAAACGGAATGTTGCTGTGGCACCATTTCCGTTGTCATTGTCGTGGCACCCCTTTCGTTTCCGCCATGATGACAAATGCTTCATATCATGCTCTTGTCAACTTTTCCAAATTGCATAAAACTTGCAAACGTCATCCACATCATGATAACATCAAGAATGTTTAAATTGTTGTTTGCATTAATTTGCTAAATGCATATGGGGATTTACCGGAATTGTTGTTGTTGTTGTTTCCGGCCTCATTTAAAATGCCTAACTATGTTTTCTACTCATGTTTCACCTCTTGCCATGTTTAACAACATTTAATATTGTTGGGTACATAAACGAGAGTGAACTAAATAATTGATGTGGTGTTCCGTCAATATGCAACTCGTTGCATATTGAGCTCCACTTAACTTGTAGTATTCGTTTGTGCACTTTGCCATGCCATGAGTCATTAAACCGGACATGCATCATACTTGGTTGTGCATCATGCCATGTTATGTGATGGTTGTTCACTTTGTTGCTTGCTTCTTTCCGGGTTGCTTCTATCGTTAGCTTTGGTTTTGTTCCGGAGTTGTGAGGATTCGTTCGACTACGTCCGTTTGCCTTCTTCATGGACTCGTTCTTCTTCCTTGCGGGATCTCAGTCAAGATGACCATACCCTCGAAATCACTTCTATCTTTGCTTGCTAGTTGTTCGCTCTATTTGCTATGTCGCGATGCCTACCACCTGCTATATCATGCCTCCCATATTGCCATGTCAAGCCTCTAACCCACCTTTCCTAGCAAACCGTTGTTTGGCTATGTTACTGCTTTGCTCAGCCCCTCTTATAGCGTTGTTAGTTGCAGGTGAAGTTGGAGTTTGTTCCTTGTTGGAACATGATTATTGTTGGGATATCATTATTATATCTTGTTTACTTTAATGCATCTATATACTTGGTAAAGGGTGGAAGGCTCGGCCTTATGCCTAGTGTTTTGTTCCACTCTTGGCACCCTAGTTTCCGTCATACCGGTGTTATGTTCTTTGATGTTGTGTTCCTTACGCGGTTGGGTGTTATGGGAACCCCTTGACAGATTGCTTTGAATAAAACTCCTCCAGCAAGGCCCAACCTTGGTTTTACCATTTGCCACCTAAGCCTTTTCTCCTTGGGTTCTGTAGACTCAAGGGTCATCTTTATTTTAAAACCCCTGGGCCAGTGCTCCTCTGAGTGTTGGTCCAACCTGTCAGCAGCCGGTGGCCACCAGGGGCAACTCTGGGCGAGCCTACCGGAATCTTGGACAATCCGGTGTGCCCTGAGAACGAGATATGTGTAGCTCCTATCGGGATTTGTCGGCACATTCGGGCGGCTTTGCTGGTCTTGTTTTACCATTGTCGAAATGTCTTGTAACCGGGATTCCGAGTCTGATCGGGTCTTCCTGGGAGAAGGAATATCCTTCATTGACCGTGAGAGCTTGTGATGGGCTAAGTTGGGACACCCCTGTAGGGTTTGAACTTTCGAAAGCCGTGCCCGCGGTTATGGGCAGATGGGAATTTTTTAATGTCCGGTTGTAGAGAACTTGTCACTTAACTTAATTTAAAAAACATCAACCGCGTGTGTAGCCGTGATGGTCTCTTTTCGGCGGAGTCCGGGAAGTGAACACGGGTCTTGTGTTATGCTTGAACGTAAGTAGTTTCAGGATCACTTCTTGATCACTTCTAGTTCACAACCGAGCTTTGCTTCTCTTCTCGCTCTCATTTGCGTAAGATAGCCACCATATATGCTAGTGCTTGCTGCAGCTCCACCTCACTACCTTTTCCTACCCATAAGCTTAAATAGTCTTGATCGCGAGGGTGTGAGATTGCTGAGTCCCCGTGACTCACAGTTTACTTCCAAAAACCAGATGCAGGTGCCGATGATGCCAGTGCAGGGGACGCGACCGAACTCAAGTGGGAGTTTGACGAGGATTCTGGACGTTACTATGTTTCCTTTCCGGACGATTAGTAGTGGAGCCCAGTTGGGGCGATCGGGGATCTAGCATTTGGGGTGGTCTTTCTTTATTTTGGTTCCGTAGTCGGACCTTAATTGTATTCTGTATGATGTGTATTTAACTTGTATTGTGTGAAGTGGCGATTGTAAGCCAACTCTTTATCCCTTTCTTATTCAGTACATGGGATGTGTAAAGATTACCCCTCTTGTGACATGTCTACTATGCGGTTATGCCTCTAAGTCGTGCTCCGGCACGTGAGAGATATAGCCGCATCGTGGGTGTTACAAGTTGGTATCAGAGCCTTCCCCGACTTAGGAGCCCCCTGCTTGATCGAATCACTGACGTTGTTGAGTCTAGAAAAATATTTTGAGTCTTAGGATTATATATATTGGAGAGTAGGATTCTTTTTACTCCTCAGTCCCTTCGTCGCTCTGGTGGGGCCTCCTGACGTAGAGTTTTGACTCTTCTCTTCTCAAATTTCATGAATTTTCTTAGGATCACACGGGTATCTTGGAATCGTTCCGATAGTCTTGTGACGAGAACATTGTTCTTGGTGCCTCCTGACATTTAGGGGTTGTGGCAGTGTCCCGGGGAGTTGAGCTCCGAGGTGTTGTTGTCACAATTTTATCGTTGTAGTTCTGGAATACCTGAGTTCGCCGACATAGAAAATTTCTTTTATGCAGTTGTTGGTGAGATAACCTCGACGCCACCCAGTACTGGGACGGGAGTTCCAGAGTATTGCCATAACTTGTATAACGGATGCTTTCCGAAGGTTGAGGTAAATGATTTCCGAAGGTTTCTTGGTTATGTGTTGAAGGATGGATACAGCTGGATGTAGGATTTGCTAGTTTTGGGTGAGATATTATGCTTCCCCTGTATCCCCAACACCTGATTGCATAACCAAAAAGTTTCAGGAGTTTATAAGTGGGAATTCAAGTAGCTCCTAGGATATCCTTCTGACAGATGCATGATATGAGATTGGGGTTCGACGTCTAGTGGTCCGCCTATCCACTGTTGGTTTTTACAGTGGTCTCGTTGTGTCTTAAAGAGTCCTTGGCTATGCTGACCCGGGGACGCTTCGTATGTCATGTGCACTGCCTTGTACATGATGCTGCCATACGATTGAGCCCGTGTGGGCCCCAGCACGAAAACTTCAGACGAAATCTCTATCATATGTTTGTTCCGGCTTACTCTGCAAGCCAATCCTTTGTTTTGTTTTGAGTTGTGGTATTCGAGTTGCTTCGAAGTCAAGTGTTGATTCCATGCTTTTTTTCCTCAGCGGTGTTCTCATATTTCTATGTGAATACTAATCCGTCATGATCATTGAGATGGTCATGTCAATCCTTTTCAACCAGCATGGTTCTCTTCAAGTGGATCCGATCATTCCAACATTCGCAAGATCAACTCTAAGTATTTTCAACGGTGTTCATTTCATCTGTCTCCAAGTTGCCTTTGTTTTCCCGCCCACCCACCCTTCTTCTTCAAGGACTCAGATTTCTTAATTAAGTATCCATCTTATTGATGCGAAGTCTCTCCATTCTTTTCCGTCAATGTTCTTACCCGGTGTTTCTCATGAAGATGCTCTACTAGTCCATCATTCTTCTTTATTTTCTTTCCCGGTGGATTCAATTCAAGTTTTGGTATTGAGCATAGTCCTTTCATTTGTCCAATGCTTTCTCATGCCGGTGCACCTCATAATCATTCCTCGCTTGCTATTCAATTGTTCCGGAGTGCTGAAGATATCTCAGGAGATTCGCGTTTCCATTGCTAATTCGCTTAAGCTATCTCGAGGTTGTTATCTTATTCAAGCCATTTAATTCAACCGGTGCAATCTCTCTTTTCAAGCAATCTTTTCAACGATGTTTCTTTTAAGTGGGCCCTAACCCACAGGTCTTTTCCCAGAATCTTACCTGACTCTTCAAATTTTCCCGGAGCTATTCTAAAAATTCATTTCAAAGTTTGAAGTAACAATGAGTTATCATCAATCATATGTCTTTCTCCAAGATCTTTCAAATTCTTTTCATTGCTAATTCAACCTGTATATTCTTTATTATTCCAGAGTGTCTCAACAATTCATGGTGGTGTTTTGTCGTCGTCATTCTCGGATTTTGAAGACCGAAGAAGAGTTTCTCTCAAATCTTGGTCTGTTCTCTCAAAGATGCGTAGTTCAAGCTTGATGCCATCCTCTCATAATTGTTTTGATTGTGAGAATTCTTTTCACCCATCCGGAGTAATTTAGGAGTCTTTTCAGTTTGATTCTCCGAAGACCGTCATTTCGGGTTTATTCATTCTCAGCTTTCAGCTCTTGTTCTCCAAATCTTACCGGTGCATCGTTCAAGTATTCCCTAATCAACTCGGGATCTCTTCGTTCACTTGTATCTAAATCCCCTCAAGTATCTTCATTCATTCTTCATATTCTTCCCTATGAATTGTGCCTTTGCTACTTTCTTGTTCAATTCTTACGGTGGTTCGTTCAAGAGTTCTCTTCCTTCGTTATCATACAGATTTATTCGCTCTTTCCAATCCTACCGGTGGTTCGTTGAAGACCTTCCCAAGTTTGCGCTATATCTCTCCTTTATCATTTCCAATGAGAATGAGTAGTATGCCAAATCCGTTGCTTGTCATCAATTTAATTGATGAAGGATAAGCATAATGTAATTCTTATTCTTGTTTCATCCAAGTGATTAATTCCTTATTCCGTAGGTTCATCAAAATTCTTGATTTAATTTGTTCATCTTTCTTTTCCGGAGTTCCAGGTCTTCCGCATTATCTCATCGCGAAGCTCCATCTAAATCATCGCAAGGCTTCACCTTGTGTTTTTCAACTTCTCTTTCCTTTCGTTTGATCATCCTTTTGTTACCGGAGTTCTTCATGGATATTCTACATGATGGTTCAGCAAGGATTTAATTCCTTCTCGGAGTGTTCATCGAGATTCTTTCCAGAGGAGTTCAAGCATTCTTCATCTTGCATCCCAAAGTCCAATTCTTTCAACCTTATCTTTGAGGTGGTATTATGTCATTTTTGGCAATTTCTGTGTATTTCTTGATTCACAAGTTTAGAAAGGAGATATGAAACCCATCTCCTTCTTCCTTGAAGTTATCTTGGGTTAGATTTCACCTAAATCCTTCCCTAAGGAATGTTGCTATTGTGGTGATTATCTATGATCCAAGTTTTCTCCTATCCCATCAGCGGAAGAAGTTTTTCATCTCCTTGTCGATCTTAAGCAAGCAATTGTTTCCGTTTGTGGCAGGTTGTCACCTCATAATTTTGAGATGTATTCCATAAGCACATATCAAGCTTATCCTTTTGTTGTTGATTTTCCCAACAACTCTGTTCAATCCTTCTTTGCAAGGATGCTTTCCAAGTTCATCTGTGGCAGAAGCTGGCATTTTTAAATCCATTCTATTATTCTAGTGATCTAACTTCTATTCCTTAGTTGCGGAGGCATCGTGATGTTGCTCTCTTCACTCATCATCTCGAATTGTGAGGATCGTGTTCTTTTCGTGCTTATCCATTTAACCAGAGTGTTGTGCTCTCCTTTCAAGTCCTTTGCAACTTGTCAAGTTTTCCTTCTCCTTCTAGTCGGAGTGCTGCCAAAATTATATAAATCGTATTCGTTCTGTATCTGTTTTAACCAGAGTGGTTTCAATATCTATCTGTCACTCATCTTCTTGGTTCTCGTCGTGTCCCATGTTTCTCTTATCTAACGGAGTGTTTTCAACTTCGTTCATCTCCATTGTATTCTTTTCTCGTAATGGTTTAACCTCTCAAGGTTCGTGGTTTCACTCATTTGTCGAAGAAGCAACTTAGTTTTACCTCTTCTCTTCCTCTTCCGTTTCTCTCCGGTGCCATCCTAGATCTCGAGACGAGATCCTCTTGTAGTGGTGGAGTGTTGTAACGCCCCAAGACCGGAGCTTCAAATGCCTTCCATGGTTTCCGAGTTTCATCATGTGATTTGTTTTGCTTGTTGCATTCCTCTTTGCATCATGTGCCTTGCATCATGTCATCATGCCATCACGCCATTTCATTTTTTTAAAACTCAATTAAATAAAATGCATAGATCTTTGATCTATTTAAATTGAGGGAACTCACATGGTGATTTCTCTATATATCCTATCCTCCCAATATATTAGGGAGCTATAATAAATATTCCATTCTTTTGGAATTAACCATAACACACTTGCATTTTAGTCCCATGCCTCTTCTGCTTCAAGTTTCACCTCCAAACCTTGCTCATATTTGTTTCTCCTTTTATCGAGGGTCCTCCAAAATCCTCAACATTTTTGCATGCCCCTATAGCCTAGCCTCCGTTCAAACTCCTTTGGCTCAAGTCAAATAAGTTTGAATTTAAATTCCCCTAACTTGTTGAAACCACTTTTGTTGGGGTGGAAATATTCCTTTAAGCCATACAAAAATGTCCCATATTTTTGTTCTTCTCCATGGCCTCTTCTCTTAATTCTTTTGGCCTATCTCTTTTGCTGAAAATAGAATTTAAGAGAGAGGAGAGAGAGAGAGATAGCAGCTGCCAGCCAACCCTTCCCCGCGGCCTCTCTAGGCCCAATCCTTCCTCGCGTCCCACCTAGGCCCAGCCGGCTTCTAACCCCTAGGCCCAGCCACCCCTCCTAACCCTAGCACACCCCTGGCATCACCCTCGTCTCCCTCCAGGCCGCCGCTCATGCACGCATCGGGACAAGAGGCCGTGCTCGACCCCCCTCCTCTCTCTTCAATCTCCTAGCACCGCCAGACTCCTTCAGCCGATCCCCATCTCTCCCTGGCAACCATCACTCTTCCCCATCCTCTGCTGTAGCCTCGCGCGCCCAGGGCCCTGAGCAGGAGCGATGTCCTTGTCTCCTCGCGACTCCTCTGTTCCCATGGGGATGCCGCCCGGCCACAACCACCTGCGCGCCAGATGCCGCCCTGCCTCCAAGTTCGCCGCCGCCAAGCGCCGTCCTGCCATGCCCTGCACCACCTCTGACTCCCTCTCGTTCTCGTCCCCGCGCGTAGGGCGTCGCCTCCGGTCAAATCCAGCCGCCCGCGGCCTCTCTTCGGCCTCTCCTCGAGCACTGGCCTCCCCACAGCTCGCCGGAGAGACCCCTCCTCGCCGCCCCGTTGTGCACCGAAGGTCAGGGCGCCATGGACGAGTCCCCCCGCGACCACGTCCTCTACTTCGACCCCGCAGCGTCGTTCGTCTCCTCTTTGCTTCGACGTGGGCTGCAACCTGCGCCAAAGCCTAGCGAGCCCCTGCTCCTTCCCTTGCTGCCCGCAAGACCGAGGCTGACCGACCTTCTTTGTTGACCGCCAAAACCAAGTTGTGGTGCTGCTTCGTTTGGCTCTTCCCAAACCTCGGTAGACCCGGGGTCACACTGCACTTACCGTCGCCGTTCTGTTACATCTCCGTGCAATCGGAGACGGCCAAGTACATGGACACGCCAAGTTCCGCTCTACATGTGTACGACTACACCCGATGATGCAACAAGCCCCGACAACGTGTACATTTACTCCGTCAAGACCGGACTGACAAGTACCCCAACTTCATGTGTACAACGACCATCGCCGAAGACCTAGGTAGCAAAAACGTCAAGTACCTATGACCGAAGAACGCCAAGTACCTCTCCGAAAAATGAACATGTACCACTACATCAGGAGGCATCAGATCCGTCAAGTCCAACAACGACTATGTACAACTATCGGCGACCCCGAACGACTACGAAACATGAACCTCTACTTCCCCTCCAAAACGTGTCCCACTACCGCAGCCCGAACGTCTACAAAACATATACCACGACCATCGCTGAAGACCCCGTGGATGTCAAGTTCCATGTCGTGACCCCGAACATCCACGGACATGAACCACTACTTCCCTCGATGACCCATGAACGACTACTTCCTCTACGAACCGATCCGCTTCAAAACGCATGCTTCGAAGGTATAACCCCGAGATGACCGCCCGTGAACAAATGTTGTGTGATGTATGAGATGCTCGTGGTTGCACCGTGTCCAAGTTGTTCTTTGCGAGTTCCTCGTTGCCTTGCCGTCGACATGTGGGAACCCGGTATCCGGGAGCACCCCATCTTCTTGCATGACACACTCACACCCACTTCCTTTTGCACCGGTATCTCCGTGAGCTATCGGAACCGGAATGTTGCCGTGGCACCATTTCCGTTATCATTGTCGTGGCACCCCTTTCGTTTCCGCCATGATGACAAATGCTTCATATCATGCTCTTGTCAACTTTTCCAAATTGCATAAAACTTGCAAACGTCATCCGCATCATGATAACAACATCAAGAATGTTTAAATTGTTGTTTGCATTAATTTTCTAACTGCATATGGGGATTTACCGGAATTGTTGTTGTTGTTGTTGTTTCCGGCCTCATTTAAAATGCCTAACTATGTTTTCTACTCATGTTTCACCTCTTGCCATGTTTAACAACATTTAATATTGTTGGGTACATAAACGAGAGTGAACTAAATAATTGATGTGGTGTTCCGTCAATATGCAACTCGTTGCATAGTGAGCTCCACTTAACTTGTAGTATTCGTTTGTGCACTTTGTCATGCCATGAGTCATTAAACCGGACATGCATCATACTTGGTTGTGCATCATGCCATGTTATGTGATGGTTGTTTACCTTGTTGCTTGCTTCTTTCCAGGTTGCTTCTCTCGTTAGCTTCGGTTTCGTTCCGGAGTTGTGAGGATTCGTTCGACTATGTCCGTTTGCCTTCTTCATGGACTCGTTCTTCTTCCTTGCAGGATCTCAGGCAAGATAACCATACCCTCGAAATCACTTCTATCTTTACTTTCTAGTTGTTCGCTCTATTTGCTATGCCGCGATGCCTACCACCTGCTATATCATGCCTCCTATATTGCCATGTCAAGCCTCTAACCCACCTTTCCTAGCAAACCGTTGTTTGGCTATGTTACCGCTTTGCTCAGCCCCTCTTATAGCGTTGTTAGTTGCAGGTGAAGTTGGAGTTTGTTCCTTGTTGGAACATGATTATTGTTGGGATATCATTATTATATCTTGTTTACTTTAATGGATCTATATACTTGGTAAAGGGTGGAAGGCTCGGCCTTATGCCTGGTGTTTTGTTCCACTCTTGCTGCCCTAGTTTCCGTCATACCGGTGTTATGTTCCTTGATGTTGCGTTCCTTACGCGGTTGGGTGTTATGGGAACCCCTTGACAGATTGCTTTGAATAAAACTCCTCCAGCAAGGCCCAACATTGGGTTTACCATTTGCCACCTAAGCCTTTTTCCCTTGGGTTCTGCAGACTCAAGGGTCATCTTTATTTTAAAACCCCCGGGCCAGTGCTCCTCTGAGTGTTGGTCCAACCTGTCAGCAGCCGGTGGCTGATGATCCACAAGTATAGGGGATCGCAACAGTTTTCCAGGGTAGAGTATTCAACCCAAATTTATTGATTCGACACAAGGGGAGCCAAAGAATATTCTCAAGTATTAGCAGCTGAGTTGTCAATTCAACCACACCTGGAAACTTAATATCTGCAGCAAAGTGTTTAGTAGCAAAGTAATATGATAGTAGTGGTAACGGTAGCAAAAGGTAATAGTAGCAAAAGTAGTGTTTTTGGTATTTTGTAGTGATGATAGCAATAGCAATGGAAAACTAAATAAGTGGAGAATAATATATGGAAAGCTCGTAGGCAATGGATCAGTGATGGAGAATTATGCCAGATGCGGTTCATCATGTAACAATCATAACCTAGGGTGACACAAAACTAGCTCCGGTTCATTGATATAATGTAGGCATGTATTCCGAATATAGTCATACGTGCTTATGGAAAAGAGCTTGCATGACATCTTTTGTCCTACCCTCCCGTGGCAGCGGGGTCCTTACGGAAACTAAGGGATATTAAGGCCTCCTTTTAATAGAGTACCGGAACAAAGCATTAACACATAGTGAATACATGAACTCCTCAAACTATGGTCATCACCGGTAAGTATCCCGATTATTGTCACTTCGGGGTTAACGGATCATAACACATAATAGGTGACTATAGACTTGCAAGATAGGATCTAGAAATCTCATATATTGATGAAAACATAATAGGTTCAGATCTAAAATCATGGCACTCGGGCCCTAGTGACAAGCATTAAGCATAGCAAAGTCATAGCAACATCAATCTCAGAACATAGTGGATACTAGGGATCAAACCCTAACAAAACTAACTCGATTACATGATAGATCCCATCCAACCCATCACCGTCCAGCAAGCCTAGGATGGAATTACTCACGCACGGCGGTGAGCATCATGAAATTAGTGATGGAGGATGGTTGATGATGACGATGGCGACAGATTCCCCTCTCCGGAGCCCCGAATGGACTCCAGATCAGCCCTCCCGAGAGGTTTTAGGGCTTGGCAGCGGCTCCATATCGTAAAACACAATGAATCCTTCTCTCTAATTTTTTTCTCCCCGAAACAAAATATATAGAGTTGGAGTTGGAGTTGGAGGAGCTCCAGGGGGCCCATGAGGTAGGGGGCGCGCCCCCCACCCTCGTGGATAGGTGGTGGACCCCCTGGCCTTCATATTTTGCAGGTATTTTTCATATTTTCCAAAAAGTTGCTCTGTGAAGTTTCAGGTCATTCCGAGAACTTTTGTTTGTGCACATAAATAGCACCATGGTAATTCTGCTGAAAACAGCGTTAGTCCGGGTTAGTTCCATTCAAATCATGCAAGTTAGAGTCCAAAACAAGGCCAAAAGTGTTTGGAAAAGTAGATACGACGGAGACGTATCAACTCCCCCAAGCTTAAACCTTTGCTCGTCCTCAAGCAATTCAGTTGACAAACTGAAAGTGATAAAGAAAAACTTTTACAAACTCTGTTTGCTCTTGTTGTTGTAAATATGTAAAGCCAGCATTCAAGTTTTCAGCAAAGATTATGACTAACCACATTCACAATAACGCTTAGGTCTCAAGTTTACTCATATCAATGGCATAATCAACTAGCGAGCAATAATAATAAATCTCGGATGACAACACTTTCTCAAAACAATCATAATATGATATAATAAGATGGTATCTCGCTAGCCCTTTCTGAGACCGCAAAACATAAATGCAGAGCACCTTTAAAGATCAAGGACTGACTAGACATTGTAATTCATGGTAAAAGAGATCGAGTCAAGTCATACCCAATGTAAACTAACAATAATGAATGCAAATGACAATGGTGCTCTCCAACTGGTGCTTTTTAATTAGAGGATGATGACTCAGCATAAAAGTAAATAGATAGGCCCTTCGCAGAGGCAAGAAGGGATTTGTAGAGGTGCCAGAGCTCGGTTTTGAAATAGAGATGAATAATATTTTGAGCGGTATACTTTCATTGTCAACATAACAACCAAGAGATGGCAATATCTTCCAGGCTACACACATTATAGGCGGTTCCCAAACAGAATGGTAAAGTTTATACTCCCCCTCCACCAACAAGCATCAATCCATGGCTTGCTCGAAACAACGAGTGCCTCCAACTAACGAGAGTCCCAGGGGGAGTTTTGTTTGCAATTATTTTGATTTAGTTTGCATAAAGCATGGGACTGGGCATCCCGGTGACCAGCCATTTTCCCGTGAGTGAGGAGCGGAGTCCACTCCTCTTGAGAATAACCCGCCTAACATGGAAGATACGGACAACCCTAGTTGATACATGAGCTATTCGAGCATACAAAAATGATATTTATTTGAAGGTTTAGAGCTTGGCACATACAAATTTACTTGGAACGACAGGTAGATACCGTATATAGGTAGGTATGGTGGACTCATATGGAATAACTTTGGGGTTTAAGGAATTGGATGCACAAGCAGTATTCCCGCTTAGTACAGGTGAAGGCTAGCAAAAGACTGAGAAGCGACCAGCTAGAGAGCGACAACAGTCATGAACATGCATTAAAATTAATCAACACTGAATGCAAGCATGAGTAGGATATAATCCACCATGAACATAAATATCGTGAAGGCTATGTTGATTTTGTTTCAACTACATGCGTGAACATGCGCCAAGTCAAGTCACTTAAATCATTCAGAGGAGGACTATCATACCACATCATAACCATTTCAATAGCATGTTGGCACGCAAGGTAAACCATTATAACTCATAGCTAATCAAGCATGGCACAAGAATTATGATCTCTAGTTGTCATTGCAAACATGTTTATTCATAATAGGCCGAATCAGGAACGATGAACTAATCATATTTACAAAAACAAAAGAGGTCGAGTTCATACCAGCCTTTCTCATCTCATTCAGTCCATCATATATCGTCATAATTGCCTTTCACTTGCACGACCGAACGATGTGAATAATAATAATTGTGCACGTGCATTGGACTAAGCTGGAATCTGCAAGCATTCAATAAACAGGAGAAGACAAGGCAATATGGGCTCTTTTGTCAGATCAACAATTATGCATATAAGAGCAACTTCAACAATTTCATCATGGTCTTCTCCTATCGACCCCCAAAGAAAAGAAAAGAAATAAAACTATTTACACGGGAAAGCTCCCAACAAGCAAAAGAAGAACAGGAAATCTTTTTGGGTTTTCTTTTAATTACTACTACAAGCATGGAAAGTAAACTAATTAAAAGCTACAACTAATTTTTTTGGTTTTTTCTTAAGGTTTATTAAACACACAAGAAGAAAGCATAAAAAAGGAAAGTAATCTAGCATGGATGATACAATGAAAAAGTATGAGCACCAACATCTAGCAATGAGTGTGTGAACATGAATGTAATGTCGGTGGGAAATACGTACTCCCCCAAACTTAGGCTTTTGGCCTAAGTTGGTCTATGGCCACGGCTGGCCTGGCGGATATCCATAATAGTAGTTGGGGTCGTACTGCGATGCAGCGGCTATCGCCTCCTGAGCTGCAGCGTGGCGGCGAGTGGCCTCCGATCTCCTCTCATACTCATCTGCCTCCTCTCTGGTAATAATATATCTTCCTTTTGCCTGATGATCAAAGAAGGCAGGAGCAGGGAGAGTAATATGGACAGCACGCCGTCTGTCAAAGATTAGTCGATACTAGAGAGGTGATTCATTCCTCTCAACAAACTGGTGGTGAACCATAGCATTAAAGTCTAAGTAAGCAGGGGTTAATTCAATATCATCTTCGCGTATGGCTACACCAAGAAAATTAGCTATGCGGGTTGCATAAATTCCACCAAAGAAATCTCCATTAAATCTATTAAGATGCAACCTACGTGCAACAATGGCTCCCAAATTATAAGATTTGTCTCCTAACAAAGCACTCCTAAGAATACTGAGGTCAGGAACACACATATGACATGCTTCATCTTTACCATTTATGCATCTACCTATGAAGAGAGCAAAATAATGTATAGCAGGAAAATTAATGCTCCCTATGGTAGCTTCTGTTATATCTCTGGATTCCCCATAGTTATACTAGCAAGAAAATCTCTAAATTTAGATTTGCGAGGATCCCTGATACTACCCCATTGTGGAAGTTTGCAAGTAGTGGCTAAATCCTCTAAGTCCATAGTATAAGATTTTTCATAAAGATCAAACAGGACAGTTGGAGAATTATGTGAAGATGAAAATTCAAACCTCCTCACAAAGGAACTAGTGAGATTGTGATACTGGCTGCACTTCTCTTCCTCGAAGCTCACAAGATCAGCGACGCAAATATGCGTTAAATTCTTCTTTAATTCCTGCTTGCTCCATAAAGTTTTCTGAAGGCCATTCACAAGGACGCACTGGAGTGTTTCTTGGTGGCTCTTCATCAACATCACGCATTGCAAGCCTGGGTCCTTGCTTCCTTGAAGAACCACCTTGGAACATTTTCCTAAGCATATTTCTTCGTCTGGAAAATTCTGAAATTTTTTAGTAACTTCAAAATAAAAGTAAACCAAACTCAATAATATTGATAGAAACTACTCCTACAAGTGCCTAGGGCCTATATCATGCATCAAAACTACTTGGAACCATATAAATTTGACATGCAAGGTCAAGAACATGGTCACTTAGGCAACACAAATTTGCAATGAATAAAGCACTAGAACAAAAACTAATTGGACCAATGGAGGAGTCACATACCAAGGAACAATCTCCCCAAGCAGTTTTGTGAGAGGTGCTTTGAGCAAAGAGATCGAAAATGGCAGCAAAACGAGCTTGGACTCAGGTTTGAGCTGGTTATTTGTGTTTGTGGGAGGAAGAAGAAGTGTGTGGGTGAAAGAATAAGTGGAGGAGGGCCACCATGGGCCCACGAGGCAGGGGGCGCGCCCAGGGGGGTAGGGCGCGCCCTCCACCCTCGTGGCCAGGTGGATGGCCCCCCTGCTGTGTTCTTAGTGCCAAATATTCTCAAATATTCTAGAAAAAAAATCATATTTAAATTTCAGGGCATTTGGAAAACTTTTTATTTTCGGGGTATTTTCATATTGCACGAATAATCAGATAACAGATAGAAAAATACTTATTTTTATTTTATTTAATATAAATAACAGAAAGTAAAAGTGGAGTACAGAAGGTTGTGCCTTCTAGTTTCATCCATCTCATGCTCATCAAAAGGGATCCACTAACAAGGTTGATCAAGTCTTGTTAATGAACTCATTCCGAATAACATGGAATCGGAGAAATTTTGAATAACACTATGTTACCTCAACGGGTATATGCACATCCCCAATAATAAGAATATCATATTTCTTCTTGACAGTAGGAAGAGGAAATTCAAAATCTCCAAATATAATCGATGGACATTTTCCAATAGAGTTGATACTGTGGACTTGGGGTTGTTACCTCGGAAAGTGTACCGTATGCTCATTACCATTAACATGAAAAGTGACATTGCCTTTAGTGCAATCAATAACAGCCCCTGCAGTATTCAAAAAGGGTCTTCCAAGAATAATAGACATACTATCGTCCTCGGGAATATCAAGAATAACAAAGTTCGTTAAAATAATAACGTTTGCAACTACAACAGGCACATCCTCACAAATACCGACAGGTATAGCAGTTGATTTATCAGCCATTTGCAAAAATATTTTAGTAGGTGTCAACTTATTCAAATCAAGTCTACGATATAAAGAGAGAGGCATAACACTAACACCGGCTCCAAGATCACATAAAGCAGTTTTAACATAATTTCTTTTAATGGAGCATGGTATAGTTGGTACACCGGGATCTCCTAGTTTCTTAGGTATTCCACCCTCAAAAGTATAATTAGCAAGCATGGTGGAAATTTCAGCTTCCGATATCTTTCTTTTATTTGTAACAATATCTTTCATATACTTAGCATAAGGATTCATTTTGAGCATATCAGTTAATTGCATACGCAAAAAGATAGGTCTAATCATTTTAGCAAAGCGCTCAAAATCCTCATCATCCTTTTTCTTGGATGGTTTGGGAGGAAAAGGCATGGGTTTCTGAACCCAAGGCTCTCTTTCCTTTCCGTGTTTCCTAGCAACAAAGTCTTTCTTATCATATCATTGATTCTTTGATTGTGGGTTATCAAGATCAACAACAGGTTCAATTTCTACATCATTATCATTACTAGGTTGAGCATCATCATGAACATTATTATTAACATTATCACTAGTTTCAGGTTCATTACCAGATTGTGTTTCAGCATCAGAGATAGAAATATCATTTGGATTCTCAGGTGGTTCAGCGATAGGTTTACTAGAAGCATGCAAAGTCCTATCATTTTTCTTTTTCTTCCTTTTAGAAGGACTAGGTGCATCTACATTATCTCTGTGAGAATCTTGCTCAATTCTCTTAGGGTGGCCTTCAGGGTACAAAGGTTCCTGAGTCATTCTACCAGTTCTAGTAGCCACTCTAACAACATTATCATTATTCTTACTATTCAATTCATTGAGCAAATAATTTTGAGCTTTAAGTACTTGTTCTACTTGAGTGGTAACCATAGAAGCATGTTTACTAATAAGTTTAAGTTCACCTTTGACATTAGCCATATAATCACCCAAGTGTTCAAGCATATTTCAATTGTATTTCAATTGTCTACCAAAATAAGCATTAAAGTCTTCTTGCTTAGCCATAAATTTATCAAACTCATCTAAGCATGGGCTAGCAAACTTAGTAAATGGGATTTCAGCTTTATCATATCTATAGAGAGAATTTACCTTTACTACATGTGTCGGGTTATCAAGACCATGAGTTTCTTCAATAGGTAATGGATTAGGATCATATGTTTCTTCAACATGCAGTAAATTAAGACCGTGTATTTCTTCAATAGGAGGTAAATTCTTAACATCTTCAGCTTTAATACCTTTTTCTTTCATAGATTTCTTTTCCTCTTGCATATCTTCAGGACCGAGAAATAGAATACCTCTCTTCTTCGGAGTTGGTTTAGGAATAGGCTCAGGAACTGGCTCAGGAGGTGTCCAATTATTTTCATTTGTCAACATATTATTCAATAGGATTTCAGCTTCATCCGGTGTTCTTTCCATGAAAACAGAACCAACACAACTATCCAGGTAATCTCTGGAAGCATCGGTTAGTCCATTATAAAAGATATCAAGTATTTAATTTTTCTTAAGAGGATGATCAGGCAAAACATTAAGTAACTTGAGAAGCCTCCCCAAGCTTGTGGGAGACTCTCTTCTTTAATTTGCACAAAATGATATATATCCCTTAAAGCAGCTTGTTTCTTATGAGCAGGGAAATATTTAGCAGAGAAGTAATAAATCATATCCTGGGGACTACGCACACAACCAGGATCAAGAGAATTAAACCATGTCTTAGCATCACCCTTTAATGAGAACGAAAATATTTTAAGGATATAAAAGTAACGAGTTCTCTCATCATTAGTGAACATGGTAGCTATATCATTCAATTTAGTAAGATGTGCCACAACAGTTTCAGATTTATAGCCATGAAAAGGATCATATTCAACCAAAGTAATTATATCAGGATCAACAGAGAATTCATAATCCTTATCGGTAACACAAATAGATGAAGTAGCAAAAGCAGGGTCAGGTTTCATTCTAGCATTTAGAGATTGCTGATTCCATTTAGCTAATAACCTCTTGAGTTCGTATCTATCTTTGCAAGCTAAAATAGATAAAGAAGCTTCTTTATCAAAAACATAACCTTCAGGAATAACAGGCAAGTCTTCATCATCAATTTCATCAGTATTATCAGATTCAATATTTTCATTCTCTCTAGCCCTAGCAAGTTGTTCATCAAGAAATTCACCAAGTGGCACAGTAGTATCAAGCATAGAAGTAGTTTCATCATAAGTATCATGCATAGCAGAAGTGGCATCATCTATAACATGCAACATATCAGAACGAATAGCAGAAGCAGATTTAGGTGTCGCAAGGTTACTCATAATAGAAGGTGAATCAAGTGCAGAGCTAGATGGCAGTTCCTTACCTCCCCTCGTAGTTGAGGGATAAATCTTGGTTTTTGGATCTCTCAAGTTCTTCATAATGATAAGCATATATAAATCCCAAGTGACTCAAAGAATAGAGCTATGCTCCCCGGCAACGGCGCTAGAAAATAGTCTTGATAACCCACAAGTATAGGGGATCGCAGCAGTTTTTGAGGGTAGAGTATTCAACCCAAATTTATTGATTCGACACAAGGGGAGCCAAAGAATATTCTCAAGTATTAGCAGCTGAGTTGTCAATTCAACCACACTTGGAAACTTAATATCTGCAGCAAAGTGTTTAGTAGCAAAGTAATATGATAGTAGTGGTAACGGTAGCAAAAGGTAACAGTAGCAAAAGTAGTGTTTTTGGTATTTTGTAGTGATGATAGCAATAGTAATGGAAAAGTAAATAAGCAGAGAACAATATATGGAAAGCTCGTAGGCAATGGATCAGTGATGGAGAATTATGCCGGATGTGGTTCATCATGTAAAAATCATAACCTAGGGTGACACAAAACTAGCTCAAGTTCATTGATATAATGTAGGCATGTATTCCGAATATAGTCATACGGTGCTTATGGAAAAGAACTTGCATGACATCTTTTGTCCTACCCTCCCGTGGCAGCGGGGTCCTTACGGAAACTAAGGGATATTAAGGCCTCCTTTTAATAGAGTACCGGAACAAAGCATTAACACATAGTGAATACATGAACTCCTCAAACTACGATCATCACCGGTAAGTATCCCGATTATTGTCACTTCGAGGTTAACGGATCATAACACATAATAGGTGACTATAGACTTGCAAGATAGGATCTAGAACTCTTATATATTGATGAAAACATAATAGGTTCAGATCTGAAATCATGGCACTCGGGCCCTAGTGACAAGCATTAAGCATAGAAAAGTCATAGCAACATCAATCTCAGAACATAGTGGATACTAGGGATCAAACCCTAACAAAACTAACTCGATTACATGATAGATCCCATCCAACCCATCACCATCTAGCAAGCCTAGGATGGAATTACTCACGCACGGCGGTGAGCATCATGAAATTGGCGATGGAGGATGGTTGATGATGACGATGGCGACAGATTCCCCTCTCCGGAGCCCTGAACGGACTCCAGATCAGCCCTCCCGAGAGGTTTTAGGGCTTGGCGGCGGCTCCGTATCGTAAAACCCGATGAATCCTTCTCTCTGATTTTTTTCTCCCCGAAACAAAATATATAGAGTTGGAGTTGGAGTCGGAGGAGCTCCAGGGGGCCCACGAGGTAGGGGGCGCGCCCTAGGGGGGCAGGCACGTCCCCACCCTCGTGGACAGGTGGTAGACCCCCTGGCCTTCATCTTTTGCAGGTATATTTCATATTTTCCAAAAAGTTGCTCCGTGAAGTTTCAGGTCATTTCGAGAACTTTTGTTTCTGCACATAAATAACACCATGGTAATTCTGCTGAAAACAGCGTCAGTCCGGGTTAGTTCCATTCAAATCATGCAAGTTAGAGTCCAAAACAAGGGCAAAAGTGTTTGGAAAAGTAGATACGACAGAGACGTATCAGTGGCCACCAGGGGCAACTCTGGGCTGGCCTACGGAATCTTGGACAATCTGGTGTGCCCTGAGAACGAGATGTGTGCAGCTCCTATCGGGATTTGTCGGCACATTCAGGCAGCTTTGCTGGTCTTGTTTTACCATTGTCGAAATGTCTTGTAACCGGGATTCCGAGTCTGATCGGGTCTTCCTTGGATAAGGAATATCCTTCGTTGACCGTGAGAGCTTGTGATGGGCTAAGTTGGGACACCCCTGCAGGGTTTGAACTTTCGAAAGCCGTGCCCGCGGTTATGGGCAGATGGGAATTTGTTAATGTCCGGTTGTAGAGAACTTGTCACTTAACTTAATTAAAAAAACATCAACCGCGTGTGTAGTCGTGATGGTCTCTTTTTGGCGGAGTTCGGGAAGTGAACACGGGTCTTGTGTTATGCTTGAACGTAATGAAGGAAATATGCCCTAGAGGCAATAATAAAGTTATTATTTATTTCCTTATATATCATGATAAAAGTTTATTATTCATGCTAGAATTGTATTAAACCGGAAACATGATACATGTGTGAATACATAGACAAACAGAGTGTCACTAGTATGCCTCTACTAGACTAGCTTGTTAATCAAAGATGGTTATATTTCCTAACCATGGACAAAGAGTTGTCATATGATTAACAGGATCACATCATTAGTTGAATGATCTGATTGACATGACCCATTCCATTAGCTTAGCACCCAATCGTTTAGTATGTTGCTATTGCTTTCTTCATGACTTATACATGTTCCTATGACTATGAGATTATGCAACTCCCGTTTGCCAGAGGAACACTTTGTGTGCTACCAAACTTCACAATGTAACTGGGTGATTATAAAGGAGCTCTACAGGTGTCTCCAAAGGTACATTTTGGGTTGGCGTATTTCGAGATTAGGATTTGTCACTCCGATTGTCGGAGAGGTATCTCTGGGCCCTCTCGGTAATGCACATCACTTAAGCCTTGCAAGCATTGCAACTAATGAGTTAGTTGCGGGATGATGTATTACAGAACGAGTAAAGAGACTTGCCGGTAACGAGATTGAACTAGGTACGGGATACCGACGATCGAATCTCGGGCAAGTAACATACCGATGACAAAGGGAACAACGTATGTTGTTATGCGGTCTGACCGATAAAAGATCTTCGTAGAATATGTAGGAGCCAATATGAGCATCTAGGTTCCGCTATTGGTTATTGACCGGAGACGTGTCTCGGTCATGTCTACATTGTTCTCGAACCCGTAGGGTCCGCACGCTTAAGGTTACGATGACAATTATATTATGAGTTTATGCATTTTGATGTAATGAAGGTTGTTCGGAGTCCCGGATGTGATCACGGACATGACGAGGAGTCTCGAAATGGTCGAGACATAAAGATTGATATATTGGAAGCCTATGTTTGGATATCGGAAGTGTTCCGGGTGAAATCGGGATTTTACCGGAGTACCGGGAGGTTACCGGAACCCCCCGGGAGGTATATGCGCCTTAGTGGAAGAGAGGAGAGGTGGCCAGAGATGGGCCGCGCGCCCCTCCCCCCCTTGGTACGAATTGGACAAGGAGAGGGGGCCGGCCCCCCTTCCTCCTCTCTCTCCTCTTTCCCCCCCTCCACGAATCCTATTCCAACTAGGAAAGGGGGGGAGTCCTACTCCCAGAAGGAATAGGACTCCTCCTGGAGTGCCACACCTTGGCCGGCCGGCCCCCCTCCCTTGAACCTTTATATACGGAGGCAGGGGCACCCCTAGAGACACAAGTTGATCCGCGTGATCATATTCTTAGCCGTGTGTGGTGCCCCCTTCCACCATAGTCCTCGATAATATTGTAGCGGTTCTTAGGCGAAGCCCTGCGACAGTAGTACATCAAGATCGTCACCACGCCGTCGTGCTGACGGAACTCTTCCCCGACACTTTGCTGGATCGGAGTCCGGGGATCGTCATCGAGCTGAACATGTGCTAGAACTCGGAGGTGCCGTAGTTTCGGTGCTTGATCGGTCGGGCCGTGGAGACGTACGACTACGTCAACCAAACGCTTCCGTTGTCGATCTACAAGGGTACGTAGATCACACTCTCCCCCTCTCGTTGCTATGCATCACCATGATCTTGCGTGTGCGTAGGAATTTTTTTGAAATTACTACGAAACCCAACAGTGGAATCCGAGCCTAGCTTTTATATGTTGATGTTATATGCACGAGTAGAACACAAGTGAGTTGTGGGCGATATAAGTCATACTGCTTACCAGCATGTCATACTTTGGTTCACCGGTATTGTTGGACGAAGCGGCCCGGACCGACATTACGCGTACGCTTACGCGAGGCCGGTTCTCCCGACGTGCTTTGCACATAGGTGGCTTGCGGGTGACAGTTTCTCCAACTTTAGTTGAACCGAGTGTGGCTACGCCCGGTCCTTGCAAAGGTTAAAACAGCACCAACTTGACAAACTATCGTTGTGGTTTTGATGCGTAGGTAAGATTGGTTCTTGCTTAAGCCCGTAGCAGCCACGTAAAACATGCAACAACAAAGTAGAGGATGTCTAACTTGTTTTTGCAGGGCATGTTGTGATGTGATATGGTCAAGACATGATGCTAAATTTTATTGTATGAGATGATCATGTTTTGTAACTGAGTTATTGTCAACTGGCAGGAGCCATATGGTTGTTGCTTTATTGTATGCAATGCAATCGCGCTGTAATGCTTTACTTTATCACTAAGCGGTAGCGATAGTCGTGGAAGCATAAGATTGGCGAGACGACAACGATGCTACGATGGAGATCAAGGTGTCGCGCCGGTGACGATGGTGATCATGACGGTACTTCAGAGATGGAGATCACAAGCACAAGATGATGATGGCCATATCATATCACTTATATTGATTGCATGTGATGTTTATCTTTTATGCATCTTATCTTGCTTTGATTGATGGTAGCATTATAAGATGATCTCTCACTAAATTATCAAGAAGTGTTCTCCCTGAGTATGCACCGTTGCAAAAGTTCTTCGTGCTGAGACACCACGTGATGATCGGGTGTGATAGGCTCTACATTCAAATACAACGGGTGCAAAACAGTTGCACACGCGGAATACTCAGGTTATACTTGACGAGCCAAGCATATACAGATATGGCCTCGGAACACGGAGACCGAAAGGTCGAGCGTGAATCATATAGTAGATATGATCAACATAGTGATGTTCACCAATGAAACTACTCCATCTCACGTGATGATCGGACATGGTTTAGTTGATTTGGATCATGTAATCACTTAGATGATTAGAGGGATGTCTATCTAAGTGGGAGTTCTTTAAGTAATATGATTAACTGAACCTAAATTTATCATGAACTTAGTACCTGATAGTATCTTGCTTGTTTATGTATGATTGTAGATAAATGGCCCGTGTTGTTGTTCCGTTCAATTTCAATGCGTTCCTTGAGAAAGCAAAGTTGAAAGATGATGTTAGCAATTACACGGACTGGGTCCGTAACTTGAGGATTATCCTCATTGCTGCACAGAAGAATTACATCCTGGAAGCACCGCTGGGTGCCAGGCCTGCTGCTGGAGCAACACCAGATGTTGTGAACGTCTGGCAGAGCAAAGCTGATGACTACTCGATAGTTCAGTGTGCCATGCTTTACGGCTTAGAACCGGGACTTCAACGACGTTTTGAACGTCATGGAGCATATGAGATGTTCCAGGAGTTGAAGTTAATATTTCAAGCAAATGCCCGGATTGAGAGATATGAAGTCTCCAATAAGTTCTATAGCTGCAAGATGGGGGAGAACAGTTCTGTCAGTGAGCATATACTCAAAATGTCTGGGTATAATAATCACTTGATTCAAATGGGAGTTAATCTTCCAGATGATTGCGTCATTGACAGAATTCTCCAATCACTGCCACCAAGCTACAAGAGCTTCGTGATGAACTATAATATGCAAGGGATGAATAAGACTATTCCCGAGCTCTTCGCAATGCTGAAAGCTGCGGAGGTAGAAATCAAAAAGGAGCATCAAGTGTTGATGGTCAACAAGACCACTAGTTTCAAGAAAAAGGGCAAAGGGAAGAAGAAGGGGAACTTCAAGAAGAACAGCAAGCAAGTTGCTGCTCAAGAGAAGAAACCCAAGTCTGGACCTAAGCCTGAAACTGAGTGCTTCTACTGCAAGCAGACTTGTCACTGGAAGAGAAACTGCCCCAAGTATTTGGCGGATAAGAAGGATGGCAAGGTGAACAAAGGTATATGTGATATACATGTTATTGATGTGTACCTTACTAATGCTCGCAGTAGCACCTGGGTATTTGATACTGGTTCTGTTGCTAATATTTGCAACTCGAAACAGGGACTACGGATTAAGCGAAGATTGGCTAAGGACGAGGTGATGATGCGCGTGGGAAACGGTTCCAAAGTCGATGTGATCGCGGTCGGCACGCTACCTCTACATCTACCTTCGGGATTAATATTAGACCTAAATAATTGTTATTTGGTGCCAGCGTTAAGCATGAACATTATATCTGGATCTTGTTTGATGCGAGACGGTTATTCATTTAAATCAGAGAATAATGGTTGTTCTATTTATATGAGTAATATCTTTTATGGTCATGCACCCCTGAAGAGTGGTCTATTCTTATTGAATCTCGATAGTAGTAACACACATATTCATAATGTTGAAACCAAAAGATGCAGAGTTGATAATGATAGTGCAACTTATTTGTGGCACTGCCGTTTAGGTCATATCGGTGTAAAGCGCATGAAGAAACTCCATACTGATGGACTTTTGGAACCACTTGATTATGAATCACTTGGTACTTGCGAACCGTGCCTCATGGGCAAGATGACTAAAACGCCGTTCTCCGGTACTATGGAGAGAGCAACAGATTTGTTGGAAATCATACATACAGATGTATGTGGTCTGATGAATATTGAGGCTCGTGGCGGATATCGTTACTTTCTCACCTTCACAGATGACTTAAGCAGATATGGGTATATCTACTTAATGAAACATAAGTCTGAGACATTTGAAAAGTTCAAATAATTTCAGAGTGAAGTTGAAAATCATCGTAACAAAAAAATAAAGTTTCGACGATCTGATCGTGGAGGAGAATATTTGAGTTACGAGTTTGGTGTGCATTTGAAACAATGCGGAATAGTTTCGCAACTCACGCCACCCGGAACACCACAGCGTAATGGTGTGTCCAAACGTCGTAATCGTACTTTACTAGATATGGTGCGATCTATGATGTCTCTTACTGATTTACCGCTATCGTTTTGGGGTTATGCTTTGGAGACGGCCACATTCACGTTAAATAGGGCACCATCAAAATCCGTTGAGACGACACCTTATGAACTATGGTTTGGCAAGAAACCAAAGTTGTCGTTTCTGAAAGTTTGGGGCTGTGATGCTTATGTGAAAAAGCTTCAACCTGATAAGCTCGAACCCAAATCGGAGAATTGTGTCTTCATAGGATATCCAAAGGAGACTATTGGATACACCTTCTATCACAGATCCGAAGGCAAGACTTTTGTAGCTAAGTTCGGAAACTTTCTAGAGAAGGAGTTTCTCTCTAAAGAAGTGAGTGGGAGGAAAGTAGAACTTGATGAGGTAACTGTACCTGCTCCCTTATTGGAAAGTAGTGCATCACAGAAAACTATTTCTGTGACACCTACACCAATTAGTGAGGAAGCTAATGATAATGATCATGAAACTCCAGAATAAGATACTACCGAACCTCGTAGATCAACCAGAGTAAGATCCGCACCAGAGTGGTACGGTAATCCTATTCTGGAAGTCATGCTACTAGATCATGATGAACCTACGAACTATGAAGAAGCGATGGTGAGCCCAGATTCCGCAAAATGGCTTGAAGCCATGAAATCTGAGATGGGATCCATGTATGAGAACAAAGTGTGGACTTTGGTTGACTTGCCCAATGATCGGCAAGCAATTGAGAATAAATGGATCTTCAAGAAGAAGACTGACGCCGACGGTAATATTACTGTCTACAAAGCTCGACTTGTCGCAAAAGGGTTTCGGCAAGTTCAAGGGATTGACTACGATGAGACCTTCTCACCCGTAGCGATGCTTAAGTCTGTCCGAATCATGTTAGCAATTGCCGCATTTTATGATTATGAAATTTGGTAGATGGATGTCAAAACTGCATTCCTGAATGGATTTCTGGAAGAAGAGTTGTATATGATGCAACCGAAAGGTTTTGTCGATCCAAAGGGAGCTAACAAATTGTGCAAGCTCCAGCGATCCATTTATGGACTGGTGCAAGCCTCTCGGAGTTGGAATAAACGCTTTGATAGTGTGATCGAAGCATTTGGTTTTATACAGACTTTTGGAGAAGCCTGTATTTATAAGAAAGTGAGTGGGAGCTCTGTAGCATTTCTGATATTATATGTGGATGACATATTACTGATCGGAAATGATATAGAATTTCTGGATAGCATAAAGGGATACTTGAATAAGAGTTTTTCAATGAAAGACCTCAGTGAAGCTGCTTACATATTAGGCATAAATATCTATAGAGATAGATCAAGACGTTTAATTGGACTTTCACAAAGCACATACCTTGATAAGATTTTGAAGAAGTTCAAAATGGATCAAGCAAATAAAGGGTTCTTGCCTGTGTTACAAGGTGTGAAGTTGAGTCAGACTCAATGCCCGACCACTGCAGAAGATAGAGAGAAGATGAAATATGTTCCCTATGTTGGAAATATGCCCTAGAGGAAATAATAAATTAGTTATTATTATATTTCCTTGTTCATGATAATCGTTTATTATCCATGCTATAATTGTATTGATAGGAAACTCAGATACATGTGTGGATACATAGACAACACCATGTCCCTAGTAAGCCTCTAGTTGACTAGCTCGTTAATCAATAGATGGTTACGGTTTCCTGACCATGGACATTGGATGTCGTTGATAACGGGATCACATCATTAGGAGAATGATGTGATGGACAAGACCCAATCCTAAGCCTAGCACAAGATCATGTAGTTCGTATGCTAAAGCTTTTCTAATGTCAAGTATCATTTCCTTAGACCATGAGATTGTGCAACTCCCGGATACCGTAGGAGTGCTTTGGGTGTGCCAAACGTCACAACGTAACTGGGTGGCTATAAAGGTACACTACGGGTATCTCTGAAAGTGTCTGTTGGGTTGGCACGAATCGAGATTGGGATTTTGTCACTCCTTGTAAACGGAGAGGTATCTCTGGGCCCACTCGGTAGGACATCATCATAATGTGCACAATGTGATCAAGGGGTTGATCACGAGATGATGTGTTACGGAACGAGTAAAGAGACTTGCCGGTAACGAGATTGAACAAGGTATCGGTATACCGACGATCGAATCTCGGGCAAGTACCATACCGCTAGACAAAGGGAATTGTATACGGGATCGATTGAGTCCTTGACATCGTGGTTCATCCGATGAGATCATCGTGGAACATGTGGGAGCCAACATGGGTATCCAGATCCCGCTGTTGGTTATTGACCGGAGAACGTCTCGGTCATGTCTGCATGTCTCCCGAACCCGTAGGGTCTACACACTTAAGGTTCAATGACGCTAAGGTTATAAAGGAAGTTTGTATGTGGTTACCGAATGTTGTTCGGAGTCCCGGATGAGATCTCGGACGTCACGAGGAGTTCCGGAATGGTCCGGAGGTAAAGATTTATATATAGGAAGTCCTGTTTCGGCCATCGGGACAAGTTTCGGGGTCATCGGTATTGTACCGGGACCACCGGAAGGGTCCCGGGGGCCCACCGGGTGGGGCCACCTGCCCCGGGGGGCCACATGGGCTGTAGGGGGTGCGCCTTGGCCTACATGGGCCAAGGGCACCAGCCCCTAGAGGCCCATGCGCCAAGATATAGGAAAAAGGGGAGAGTCCTAAAGGGGGAAGGCACCTCCGAGGTGCCTTGGGGAGGATGGACTCCTCCCCCCCTCTTAGCCGCACCCTTTCCTTGGAGGAAGGGGCAAGGCTGCGCCTCCCCCCTCTCACCTGCCCTTATATATAGTGGAGGGGAGGGAGGGCATCCATACCTGAGCCCTTGGCGCCTCCCTCCCTCCCGTGACACCTCCTCCTCTCCCGTAGGTGCTTGGCGAAGCCCTGCAGGATTGCCACACTCCTCCATCAACACCACGCCGTTGTGCTGCTGCTGGATGGAGTCTTCCTCAACCTCTCCCTCTCTCCTTGCTGGATCAAGGCGTGGGAGACATCGTCGAGCTGTACGTGTGTTGAACGCGGAGGTGCCGTCCGTTCGGCACTAGGATCATCGGTGATCTGAATCACGACGAGTACGACTCCATCAACCCCGTTCACTTGAACGCTTCCGCTTAGCGATCTACAAGGGTATGTAGATGCACTCTCCTTCCTACTCGTTGCTGGTCTCTCCATAGATAGATCTTGGTGTTACGTAGAAATTTTTTTGAATTTCTGCTACGTTCCCCAACAGTGGTATCAGAGCCAGGTTTATTGCGTAGATTCTTTGCACGAGTAGAACACAAAGTAGTTGTGGGCGTCGATATTGTTCAATATGCTTGCCGTTACTAGTCTTATCTTGATTCGGCGGCATCGTGGGATGAAGCGGCCCGGACCAACCTTACACGTACGCTTACGTGAGACCGGTTCCACCGACAAACATGCACTAGTTGCATAAGGTGGCTGGCGGGTGTCTGTCTCTCCCACTTTAGTCGGATCGGATTCGATGAAAAGGGTCCTTATGAAGGGTAAATAGCAATTGGCATATCACGTTGTGGTTCATGCGTAGGTAAGAAACGTTCTTGCTAGAAACCCATAGCAGCCACGTAAAACATGCAAACAACAATTAGAGGACGTCTAACTTGTTTTTGCAGGGTATGCTATGTGATGTGATATGGCCAAAAGGATGTGATGAATGATATATGTGATGTATGAGATTGATCATGTTCTTGTAATAGGAATCACGACTTGCATGTCGATGAGTATGACAACCGGCAGGAGCCATAGGAGTTGTCTTAATTTATTTGTGACCTGCGTGTCAACTTAAACGTCATGTAATTACTTTACTTTATTGCTAACCGTTAGCCATAGTAGTAGAAGTAATAGTTGGCGAGGCAACTTCATGAAGACACGATGATGGAGATCATGATGATGAAGATCATGGTGTCATGCCGGTGACGATGATGATCATGGAGCCCCGAAGATGGAGATCAAAAGGAGCAAAGTGATGATGGCCATATCATGTCACTATTTGATTGCATGTGATGTTTATCATGTTTATACATCTTATTTGCTTAAAACGACGGTAGTAAATAAGGTGATCCCTTACAACAATTTCAAGAAGTGTTCTCCCCTAACTGTGCACCGTTGCGACAGTTCGCTGTTTCAAAACATCACGTGATGATCGGGTGTTTTATTCAGACGTTCAAATACAACGGGTGTTGACGAGCCTAGCATGTACAGACATGGCCTCGGAACACACGCGAAACACTTAGGGTTAACTTGACGAGCCTAGCATGTACAGACATGGCCTCGGAACACGGAGACCGAAAGGTCGAACATGAGTCGTATAGAAGATACGATCAACATGAAGATGTTCACCGATGATGACTAGTCCGTCTCACGTGATGATCGGACACGGCCTAGTTTGACTCGGATCATGTAATCACTTAGATGACTAAAGGGATGTCTATCTGAGTGGGAGTTCATAAGATGAACTTAATTATCCTGAACATAGTCAAAAGGTTTTTGCAAATTATGTCGTAGCTCACGCTATAGTTCTACTGTTTAGATATGTTCCTAGAGAAAATATAGTTGAAAGTTGATAGTAGCGATTATGCGGACAGTAGAAAGCTTATGTCCTTAACGCACCGCTCAGTGTGCTGAACCCCAAACGTCGTCTGTGGATGTTGCGAACATCGGACATACACGTTTTGATAACTACGTGATAGTTCAGTTAAACGGTTTAGAGTTGAGGCACCAAAGACGTTTTTGAAACATCGCGAAACATATGAGATGTTTTGAGGGCTGAAATTGGGATTTCAGGCTCGTGCCCATGTCAAGAGGTATAAGACCTCCGATGACTTTCTTAACCTGCAAACTAAGGAGAAAAGCTCAATTGTTGAGCTTGTGCTCAGATTGTCTGAGTACAACAATCATTTGAATCGAGTGGGAGTTGATCTTCCAGATAAGACAGTGATGGTTCTCCAAAGTCATTGCCACTAAGTTGTTAGAGCTTCGTGATGAACTATAACATATCAGGGATAGTTATGATGATCCTTGAGGTATTCGCGATGTTTGACACCGCGAAAGTAGAAATCAAGAAGGAGCATCAATTGTTGATGGTTGGTGAAACCACTAGTTTCAAGAAGGGCAAGGGCAAGAAGGGATACTTCATGAAACGGCAAATCAGCTGCTGCTCTAGTGAAGAAACCCAAGGTAAAACCCAAACCCGAGACTAAGTGCTTCTGTAATAAGGGGAACAACCACTAGAGCAGAATTACCCTAGATACTTGGTAGATAAAAAGGCTGGCAAGGTCGATAGAAGTATATTGGATATACATTGTGTTAATGTGTACTTTGCTAGTACTCCTAGTAGCACCAGAGTATTAGATACCGGTTCGGTTGCTAAGTGTTAGTAACTCGAAACAAAAGGCTACAGAATAAACGGAGACTAGCTAAAGGTGAGCTGACGATATGTGTTGGAAGTTTTTCCAAGCTTGATATGATCAAGCATCGCACGCTCCCTCTACCAAAGAGATTGGTGTTAAACCTAAATAATTGTTATTTGGTGTTTGCGTTGAGCATAGACATGATTGGATTACGTCTATCGCAATACGGTTATTCATTTAAGGAGAATAATGGTTACTCTGTTTATTTGAATAATACCTTCAATGGTCTTACACCTAAAATGAATGGTTTATTAAATCTCGATCGTAGTGATACACATGTTCATGCCAAAAGATAGTAATGATAGTACCACCTACTTATGGCACTGCTACGTAAGTCATATCGGTATAAAATGCATGAAGAAGCTCCATATTGATGGATCTTTGGGCTCACTCATTTTTTGAAAAGTTTGAGACATGCGAACCATGTCTATTGGTGTATATGCATGAAGAAACTCCATGCAAATGGACCGTTTTGACTCACTTGATTTTGAATCACTTGGGACATGCAAATCATACCACATGGGCAAGATGACTGAAAAGCCTCGTTTTTAGTAAGATGGAACAAGATAGCAACTTGTTGGAAGTAACACATTTTGATGTGTGCAGTCCAATGAGTGCTGAGGCATGCAGTGAACATCGTTATCTTCTTACTTCACAGATGATTCGAGTAGATGTTGAGTATATTTACTTGATGAATCACGAGTCTGAATTATTGAAAGGTTCAAGTAATTTCGGTGTGAAGTTGAAAGATCGTCGTGACAAGAGGATAAAAGATCTATGATATGATCATAGAGATGAATATCTGAATCACGAGTTTGGCATAGAATTAAGACATTGTGGAAATTGTTTCACAACTGATACAGCCTGGAACACCATAGTGGGATGGTGTGTCCGAACATCATAGTTGCACCCTATTGGATATGGTGCGTACCTTGATGTCTCTTATCAAATTACCACTATCGATCATGGGTTAGGCATTAAAGACAACCACATTCACTTTAAATAGGGCACCACGTAATTCCATTGAGATGACACCGTATGAATTATGGTTTAGAGAAACCTAAGCTGTCATTTCTTAGAAGTTTGGGGCTGCGATGCTTATGTGGAAAGGTTTCAGGCTGATAAGCTCGAACACAAAGCGGATAAAATGCATCTTCATAGGACACCCAAAAACAGTTGGGTATACCTCCTAATTCAGATCCGAAAGCAATAGGGATTGTTTCTTGAATCGGGTCCTTTTTCGAGGAAAGGTTTCTCTCGAAAAGTTGAGTGGGAGGATGGTGGAGACTTGATGAGGTTATTGAACCGTCACTTCAACAAGTGTGTAGCAGGGCACAGGAAGTTGTTCCTGTGGCACGTACACCAACTAAAGTGGAAGCTTATGATAGTGATCATGAAACTTCGGATCGAGTCACTACCAAACCTCGTGGGATGACAAGGATGCGTACTACTTCAGAGTGGTACGTAATCCTGTCTTGGAAGTCATGTTGCTAGACAACAATGAACCTACGAGCTATGGAGAAGCGATGGTGGGCCCGGATTCCGATAAATGGCTCAAGGCCATAAAACCCGAGAGAGGATCCATGTATGAAAACAAAGTGTAGACTTTGGAAGAACTACTTGATGGTCGTAAGGCTGTTAGGTACATATGGATTTTGAAAGGAAGACAAACAATGATGGTAAGTGTCACCATTGAGAAAGCTCGACTTGTCGTTAAGGTGTTTTTTGACAAGTTCAAGGAGTTGACTATGATGAGACTTTCTCACTCGTAGCGATGCTAAGAGTCTGTTGGAATTATATTAGCAATTACTGCATTATTTATGAAATCTTGCAGATAGGATGTCAAAACATTGTTTCCTCGATGATTCTTGAGGAAAGGTTGTATGTGATACAACCAGAAGGTTTTGTCTATCCTGAAATATGCTAATAAGTATGCAAAGCTCCAGCAATCCTTCTGAGGACTGGAGTGAGCATCTCGGAGTTGGAATGTATGCTTTGATGATGATCAAAGATTTTGGGTGTATACAAAGTTTATGAGAAACTTGTATTTCCAAAGAAGTGAGTGGGAGCACTATAGAATTTCTGATGAATATATGTTGTTGACATATTAATGATCAGAAATGACGTAGAATTTCTGGAAAGCAAATAGGGTTATTTGGAAAGTGTTTTCAATGGAAAACCTGGATTAAGCTACTTGAACATTGAGCATCAAGATCTATAAGGATAGATCAAAACGCTTAATAGTACTCTCAAATGCGCACATGCCTTGACGTGATCTTGAAGGTGTTCAAGATGGACCAGTCAAAGAAGGAGTTCTTGCCTGAGTTGTAAGGTATGAAGTTAAGACTTAAAGCTCGACCATGGCAGAATAGGAGAAAGGAACGAAGGTCGTCCCCTATGCTTAAGACATAGGCTCTACAGTATGCTATGCTGTGTACCGCACCTGAAGTGTGCTTTACCATGAGTCAGTCAAGGGGTACAAGAGTGATCCAAGAATGGATCACAGGACAGTGGTCGAAGTTGTCCTTAGTAACTAGTGGACTAAGGAATTTTCTCGATTATGGAGGTGGTAAAGGGGTTTGTCGTAAAGGGTTACGTCGATGCAAGCTTAACACCTATCCGGATAGCTCTGAGTAGAGATACCGGATACGTATAATGGAGCAACAATTTAGAATAGCTCCAAGTAGAACAGTTATTTGGAATAGCTCCAAATAGAACGTGGTAGCTGCATCTAGGAGATGACATAGAGATTTGTAAAGCACGCACGGATCTGAAAGGTTCAGACCCGTTGACTATAACCTCTCTCACAAGCATAACATGATCAAACCCAGAACTCATCGAGTGTTAATCACATGGTAAATGTGAACTAGATTATTGACTCTAGTAAACTCTTTGGGTGTTAGTCACATGGGGATGTGACCTTGAGTGTTAATCACATATCAATGTGAACTAGATTATTGACTCTAGTGCAAGTGGGAGACTGTTGGAAATATGCCCTAGAGGCAATAATAAATTAGTTATTATTATATTTCCTTGTTCATGATAATCGTTTATTATCCATGCTATAATTGTATTGATAGGAAACTCAGATACATGTGTGGATACATAGACAACACCATGTCCCTAGTAAGCCTCTAGTTGACTAGCTCGTTAATCAATAGATGGTTACGGTTTCCTGACCATGGACATTGGATGTCGTTGATAACGGGATCACATCATTAGGAGAATGATGTGATGGACAAGACCCAATCCTAAGCCTAGCACAAGATCATGTAGTTCGTATGCTAAAGCTTTTCTAATGTCAAGTATCATTTCCTTAGACCATGAGATTGTGCAACTCCCGGATACCGTAGGAGTGCTTTGGGTGTGCCAAACGTCACAACGTAACTGGGTGGCTATAAAGGTACACTACGGGTATCTCTGAAAGTGTCTGTTGGGTTGGCACGAATCGAGATTGGGATTTTGTCACTCCTTGTAAACGGAGAGGTATCTCTGGGCCCACTCGGTAGGACATCATCATAATGTGCACAATGTGATCAAGGGGTTGATCACGGGATGATGTGTTATGGAACGAGTAAAGAGACTTGCCGGTAACGAGATTGAACAAGGTATCGGTATACCGATGATCGAATCTCGGGCAAGTACCATACCGCTAGACAAAGGGAATTGTATACGGGATCGATTGAGTCCTTGACATCGTGGTTCATCCGATGAGATCATCATGGAACATGTGGGAGCCAACATGGGTATCCAGATCCCGCTGTTGGTTATTGACCGGAGAACGTCTCGGTCATGTCTGCATGTCTCCCGAACCCGTAGGGTCTACACACTTAAGGTTCGATGACGCTAAGGTTATAAAGGAAGTTTGTATGTGGTTACTGAATGTTGTTCGGAGTCCCGGATGAGATCCCGGACGTCACGAGGAGTTCCGGAATGGTCCGGAGGTAAATATTTATATATAGGAAGTCCTGTTTCGGCCATCGGGACAAGTTTCGGGGTCATCGGTATTGTACCGGGACCACCGGAAGGGTCCCGGGGGCCCACCGGGTGGGGCCACCTGCCCCGGGGGGCCACATGGGCTGTAGGGGGTGCGCCTTGGCCTACATGGGCCAAGGGCACCAGCCCCTAGAGGCCCATGCGCCAAGATATAGGAAAAAGGGGAGAGTCCTAAAGGGGGAAGGCACCTCCGAGGTGCCTTGGGGAGGATGGACTCCTCCCCCCCTCTTAGCCGCACCCTTTCCTTGGAGGAAGGGGCAAGGCTGCGCCTCCCCCCTCTCACCTGCCCCTATATATAGTGGAGGGGAGGGAGGGCATCCATACCTGAGCCCTTGGCGCCTCCCTCCCTCCCGTGACACCTCCTCCTCTCCCGTAGGTGCTTGGCGAAGCCCTGCAGGATTGCCACGCTCCTCCATCAACACCACGCCGTTGTGCTGCTGCTGGATGGAGTCTTCCTCAACCTCTCCCTCTCTCCTTGCTGGATCAAGGCGTGGGAGACATCGTCGAGCTGTATGTGTGTTGAACGCGGAGGTGCCGTCCGTTCGGCACTAGGATCATCGGTGATCTGAATCACGACGAGTACGACTCCATCAACCCCGTTCACTTGAACGCTTCCGCTTAGCGATCTACAAGGGTATGTAGATGCACTCTCCTTCCTACTCGTTGCTGGTCTCTCCATAGATAGATCTTGGTGTTACGTAGAATTTTTTTTGAATTTCTGCTACGTTCCCCAACACCCTATGCTTCAGCCGTAGGCTCTATCATGTATGCAATGCTGTGTACCAGACCTAATGTGTGCCTTGCTATAAGTCTACCAGGGAGGTACCAAAGTAATCCAGGAGTGGATCACTTGACAGCGGTCAAGAACATCCTGAAGTACCTGAAAAGGACTAAGGATATGTTTCTCGTATATGGAGGTGACAAAGAGCTCATCATAAACGGTTACGTTGATGCAAGCTTTGACACTGATCCGGACGATTCTAAATCGCAAACCGGATACGTGTTTACATTAAACGGTGGAGCTGTCAATTGGTGCAGTTCTAAACAGAGCGTCGTGGCGGGATCTACGTGTGAAGCGGAATACATAGCTGCTTCGGAAGCAGCGAATGAAGGAGTCTGGATGAAGGAGTTCATATCCGATCTAGGTGTCATACCTAGTGCATCGGGTCCAATGAAAATCTTTTGTGACAATACTGGTGCAATTGCCTTAGCGAAGGAATCCAGATTTCACAAGAGAACCAAGCACATCAAGAGACGCTTCAATTCCATCCGGGATCTAGTCCAGGTGGGAGACATAGATATTTGCAAGATACATACGGATCTGAATGTTGCAGACCCGTTGACTAAGCCTCTTCCACGAGCAAAACATGATCAGCACCAAGGCTCCATGGGTGTTAGAATCATTACTGTGTAATCTAGATTATTGACTCTAGTGCAAGTGGGAGATTGAAGGAAATATGCCCTAGAGGCAATAATAAATTTATTATTTATTTCCTTATATATCATGATAAAAGTTTATTATTCATGCTAGAATTGTATTAAACCGGAAACATGATACATGTGTGAATACATAGACAAACAGAGTGTCACTAGTATGCCTCTGCTAGACTAGCTTGTTAATCAAAGATGGTTATGTTTCCTAACCATGGACAAAGAGTTGTCATTTGATTAACAGGATCACATCATTAGTTGAATGATCTGATTGACATGACCCATTCCATTAGCTTAGCACCCGATCGTTTAGTATGTTGCTATTGCTTTCTTCATGACTTATACATGTTCCTATGACTATGAGATTATGCAACTCCCGTTTGCCAGAGGAACACTTTGTGTGCTACCAAACGTCACAACGTAACTGGGTGATTATAAAGGAGCTCTACAGGTGTCTCCAAAGGTACATGTTGGGTTGGCGTATTTCGAGATTAGGATTTGTCACTCTGATTGTCGGAGAGGTATCTCTGGGCCCTCTCGGTAATGCACATCACTTAAGCCTTGCAAGCATTGCAACTAATGAGTTAGTTGTGGGATGATGTATTACAGAACGAGTAGAGAGACTTGCCGGTAACGAGATTGAACTAGGTATGGGATACCGACGATCGAATCTCGGGCAAGTAACATACCGATGACAAAGGGAACAATGTATGTTGTTATGCGGTCTGACCAATAAAAGATCTTCGTAGAATATGTAGGAGCCAATATGAGCATCCAGGTTCCGCTATTGGTTATTGACCGGAGACGTGTCTCGGTCATGTCTACATTGTTCTCGAACCCGTAGGGTCCGCACGCTTAAGGTTACTATGACAGTTATATTATGAGTTTATGCATTTTGATGCACCGAAGGTTGTTCGGAGTCTCGGATGTGATCACGGACATGACGAGGAGTCTCGAAATGGTCGAGACATAAAGATTGATATATTGGAAGCCTATGTTTGGATATCGGAAGTGTTCCGGGTGAAATCGGGATTTTACCGGAGTACCGGGAGGTTACCGGAACCCCCCGGGAGGTATATGGGCCTTAGTGGGCCTTAGTGGAAGAGAGGAGAGGTGGCCAGAGATGGGCCGTGCGCCCCTCCCCCCTTGGTCTGAATTGGACAAGGAGAGGGGGCCGGCCCCCCTTCCTCCTCTCTCTCCTCTTTCCCCCCCTCCACGAATCCTATTCCAACTACGAAAGGGGGGGAGTCCTACTCCCAGAAGGAGTAGGACTCCTCCTGGCGCGCCACACCTTGGCCGGCCGGCCCCCCTCCCTTGAACCTTTATATACGGAGGCAGGGGCACCCCTAGAGACACAAGTTGATCCACGTGATCATATTCTTAGCCGTGTGCGGTGCCCCCTTCCACCATAGTCCTCGATAATATTGTAGCGGTGCTTAGGCGAAGCCCTGCGACAGTAGTACATCAAGATCGTCACCACGCCGTCGTGCTGATGGAACTCTTCCCCGACACTTTGCTGGATCGGAGTCCGGGGATCGTCATCGAGCTGAACGTGTGCTAGAACTCGGAGGTGCCGTAGTTCGGTGCTTGATCGGTCGGGCCCTGGAGACGTACGACTACATCAACCAAACGCTTCCGTTGTCGATCTACAAGGGTACGTAGATCACACTCTCCCCCTCTCGTTGCTATGCATCACCATGATCTTGCGTGTGCATAGGAATTTTTTTGAAATTACTACGAAACCCAACACGTAAGTAGTTTCAGGATCACTTCTTGATCACGACCGAGCTTTGCTTCTCTTCTCGCTCTCATTTGCGTAAGATAGCCACCATATATGCTAGTGCTTGCTGCAGCTCCACCTCACTACCTTTTCCTACCCATAAGCTTAAATAGTCTTGATCGTGAGGGTGTGAGATTGCTGAGTCCCCGTGACTCACATATTACTTCCAAAAAACAGATGCAGGTGTCGATGATGCCAGTGCAGGGGACGCGGCCGAACTCAAGTGAGAGTTCGACGAGGATTCTGGATGTTACTATGTTTCCTTTCCGGACGATCAGTAGTGGAGCCCAGTTGGGGCGATCGGGGATCTAGCATTTGGGGTGGTCTTTCTTTATTTTGGTTCCGTAGTCGGACCTTGATTGTATTCTGGATGATGTATATTTAACTTGTATTGTGTGAAGTGGCCATTGTAAGCCAACTCTTTATCCCTTTCTTACTCAATACATGGGATGTGTAAAGATTATCCCTCTTGCGACATGCCGACTATGCGGTTATGCCTCTAAGTCGTGCTCCAACACGTGGGAGATATAGCCGCATCGTGGGTGTTACACATAAAGGAATGTTTGAAAATAGTTTTTTAAAGAAAGACCTCGATGAAGCTGCTTACACATTGAGCATCAAGATCTATAGAGATAGATCAAGACACTTGATAAGTTTTTTCAATAAGTACATACCTTGACAACATTTTGAAGTAGTTCAAAATGGAACAGTCAAAAAGGAGTTCTTGCATGCGTTGCAGGGTGTGAAGTTGAGTAAAGACTCAAAACCCGACCACAACTGAAAATAGAAAGAGAATGGAAAGTCATTCCCTATGCCTCAGTCATATGTTCTATAAAGTATGCTATGCTATTTACCAGTCCCACTGTATACCTTAGCATGATTCTGGCAAAGGAGAACAATAGTGATCTAGGAGTAGATCACTGGACAGCGGTCAAAATTATTCTTAGAGGACTAAGGAAATATTTCTCGGTTAGGAAGGTGATAAAAGAGTTCGTCATAAAGAGTTATGTCGATGCAAGCTTTTTACATCGATCTAGATGACTCTAAGTCTCGATCTGGATACATATTGAAAGTGGGAGCAATTAGCTAGAGTAGCTCCGTACAGAGCATTGTAGACATAGAAATTTGCGAAATACATACAGATCTGAATGTTGCAGACCCGTAGACTAAACTTCTCTCACAAGCAAAATATGATCACTCTTTGGGTTTTAATCACATAGCGATGTGAACTAGATTATTGACTCTAGCAAACCCTTTGGGTGTTAGTCACATGGAGATGTGAACTAATCACATAAAGATGTGAACTATTGGTGTTAAATCACATGACGATGTGAACTAGATTATTGACTCTACTACAAGCGGGAGACTGAAGGAAATATGCCCTAGAGGCAATAATAAAGTTATTATTTATTTCCTTATTTCATGATAAATGTTTATTATTCATGCTAGAATTGTATTAATCGGAAACATAATACATGTGTGAATACACAGACAAACAAATTGTCACTAGTATGCCTCTACCTGACTAGCTCGTTGATCGAAGATGGTTATGTTTCCTAACCATAGACATGAGTTGTCATTTGATAAACGGGGTCACATCATTAGGAGAATGATGTGATTGACTTGACCCATTTCGTTAGCTTAGCACTTGATCGTTTAGTATGTTGCTATTGCTTTCTTCATGACTTATACATGTTTCTATAACTATGAGATTATGCAACTCCCGTTTACCGGAGGAACACTTTGTGTGCTACCAAACATCACAACGTAACTGGGTGATTATAAAGGTGCTCTACAGGTGTCTCCGAAGGTACTTGTTGAGTTGGCGTATTTCGAGATTAGGATTTGTCACTCCGATTGTCGGAGAGGTATCTCTGGGCCCTCTCGGTAATGCACATCACTATAAGCCTTGCAAGCAATGTGATAATGAGTTAGTTGTGGGATGATGCATTACATAACGAGTAAAGAGACTTACCAGTAACGAGATTGAACTAGGTATTGAGATACCGACGATCGAATCTCGGGCAAGTAACATGCCGATGACAAAGGGAACGCCGTATGCTGTTATGCGGTTTGACCGATAAAGATCTTTGTAGAATATGTGGGAGCCAATATGAGCATCCAGGTTCCGCTATTGGTTATTGACCGAAGACATGTCTTGGTCATGTCTACATAGTTCTCGAACCCGTAGGGTCCGCACACTTAAAGTTCGGTGATGATCAGTATTATGAGTTTTTGTGTTTTGATGTTCCGAAGGTAGTTCGGAGTCCCGGATATGATCACGGACATGACGAGGAGTCTCGAAATGGTCGAGACGTAAAGATCGATATATTGGACGACTATGTTCGGACACCGGAAAGGTTCCGGAAGGTTTCAGACATATACCGGAGTA
>NC_041382.1:564669936-564670996 GCF_002162155.2 Triticum dicoccoides | reverse complement strand
GGGGGGGGGGGCTTAATGGGCCTACATGGGCCTTAGTGGAAATAGAGGGCAACAAGGGAAGTGTGGGGTGTGCCCCCCAAGGCCCAAACCGAATTGGTTTAGGGCAAAGGGGGCCGGCCCCCTCTTTCCTTCTCCTCCTCTCCCTTTCCTTCCCCCTCTCCTACTCCTACTAGGAAAGGGAGGAGTCCTACTCCTAGTGGGAGTAGGACTCCCTCTCTTGGCGCGCCTCTCCCTGGACAGCCACCTCCTCCCCTTGCTCCTTTATATACGGGGGCAGGGGGCACCCCATAGACACAACAATTGATCATTGATCTCTTAGCCGTGTGCGGTGCCCCCCTCCATCATAATCCACCTCGATCATATCGTAGCAGTGCTTAGGCGAAGCCCTGCTTCGGTAGTATCATCATCACTGTCACCACACCGTCGTGCCGACGAAACTCTCCTGTGAAGCTTTGCTGGATCGGAGCTCGCGGGATGTCATCGAGTTGAACGTGTGCAGAACTCAGAGGTGTCGTGCGTTCGGTACTTGGATTGGTCTGATCGTGAAGACGTACGACTACACCAACCGCGTTGTGCTAACGCTTCCGCATTCGGTCTACGAGGGTACGTGGACACGCTCTCCCCTCTCGTTGCTATGCATCACCATGATCCTGTGTGTGCGTAGGATTTTTTTTGAAATTACTACGTTCCCCAACAACAACAATCCTAAAGAGGGTTGTGGTGAAGAGGACTGGGTCACCATCTTAGATTCAACCAGCCAGATCCAGCGAGACCTAGCATCACAAGCACCCCGATGACGATGAAACTGGACCAGGATAAAAAATGCCTCCGTTTAGTATGTTGGAAGATGCCTTAAAAGCATTACCTGCATAACACGAAGACACAATCAGATCTACCACTTTAGAAGATATGATCCCCTCCCCCTCCTCTACGCCGCCGCCGAGGTGGATCATGAGTAGGGAAACATTACTTTTGATCCACGTGATGCCGTCTTCGCCACGGTAGCGTAGCCACCAAGGAAAGAAACTCTATTAACTAAGAGACCTAACAACACTACTGC
>NC_041382.1:564569848-564669730 GCF_002162155.2 Triticum dicoccoides | reverse complement strand
TTCCCATCTAAGTCAACATTACAACTGTTACTACATATTTATGTTGGTCAAGCAATTTAAATCATTCACATAGTAATAAATCTTGTTTGGGCAAAGAATAACACTTACTTGAACTTTTTTTCTTGAAGTACATATACAACATAATATATTTTAAAGGGTCGGGTTAGAACAATGTTTGAAAGTTGTGTCAACTTTTTTTACATGCATGAACATTTATTGTGAGAACAACATTTGGTAATTCCATGAACTTCTATTTGACATGCATGGATAGTTTGTTTGATATACATGAGCATTTACATTTGACGGTGAACATATTTTGAATTTTTATATTATAATTCTATTAATAAACACAATATTGTAAAAAGTAATTTTACAAATCAAGATCGTGAGAAAGCACAACGACCTAATCAACATTTACTCATTCTCCCATGTGGGGTTGCATCATTCAGTCCTGTAGTTAAAACTAGTTTATCGTCAGAACAACAACCTTTTTAGTGAACCATGGGTGCACTGTTTTCGTAGTCCATGGACACGTGACGACCATGATGATCCCCAGTCGCAGAATATTCAGAATTTGGTTGGGATTGCGATTGGCTGCAACAGTTGTGTTGAACACTGAGGCTTTATAATGAAAAATCCACTATGTGAGTTTACATTGATGGATCTGATATGACGGCGCATGTGTATCATCCTTTCTTGAAGGTGTTCACTTTGAAGCAATGATGACACATGTTTTCCGAAGTGATCAAAACCCTCAATATGTGCTACTCCAATTAACTATTGCTAGACAGTAGTTGCTAGGCCTTCAAGTACAAAAAAATATAGTAAGTGGTAACTTGCCCCTTAGTTGAGAAACAAATGTATTAGGCTACAGATTTGACACAAAAGTCTTTTGCAGGAGACACTTCACTACAATTAACAATCTAGCCATGTCACCAACTATTCTGGAGAAATTGTCAATCTCACTTGCTTTGCTAGTTGTAACAAATGATTAGAAGATAATGTGGTTGTAAGTGTTTTGCATTTTCAGAATATGCTAAAAAGTACATGTAATTGAGATTTTGGAGGTTTTCGTGTCGAGAAAATTGAACCGAGGTTCATAGGTTCAGTGGTAGCATCTTAGCGACAGAGATGCTACATAAATGTAAGCATATGCCTGTCTAGTGACCAATCAGACATTCATGGCATAATATTTCATAGGTTGAGATCATTTTATATAGGCGGTGCATCCATAAATCCAAAAGACCAACTACTATTGCATCAATTGACTAACAATCCACTCTAGGCGACCAAAATCCTCGTATACTCTCGAGTATTAAGTAATACTGTAAAAAAAGAGCATTGCATAGAGCATCATGACTTAGAATTGAAGCCAAGACGACTTTCAGAGTTATGCAATCTTTTGTTCTTAGTGAGGCAAATCCATTTAAGATTTCCCTCTCTCAGTATTAGTGAAAGTACTTCACAAATAGGGGTTTACTCCATGTAAGGCAAACCAGTTCCTCTATTGTTCTTTCATGTGAATTGGTCAATCATTAGACTATAAAGTAATTATTCATCATATAACTAAGTGTCATCAGGTGAATGACATACAGATGGTCAAAATCATACTCCCTCCGTTCAAATGTAGTGCATATAGGCTTTGTACAGATGGTCAAAATCATACTCCATCCCAATTTTGATCAAGTTTATAGAGAGAATTATTTATATCTATAATCTTAAATATATAAAATAGGAAACTACGTCTTATGATGAGTCTAATGATACATATTTGGCATTCTAGATGTAAATATTTTCTCCACAAACTTGATCAAAGTTTGTGAGGTTTGACTTTTCAAAAATTCTATATATACTACATTATGAAACAAAGGGAGTGTTTGGCTACCACAAGAATTGCACTATGCGTAGAAGGGTATTGAAATTAGATTCTAGAAATAAAAGTGTTTGGCTACCACAAGAATTTGAATCATAAGTTCCAAATCCGATTCCAGTGACATGGAATATGACCAAACCAATTTATTTATTATCAACAAAGAATCAAATGGAATTCTTGAGACCTGCACGTACAAATGCCCCTGGAAGTTTCGGAGAATTTCGTAAAAAAATTATGGTGTGAACGCGAGAATGAAATTTTAAATATCAAAGTTTTACAAAAGGGCATATGTGGGACCCACTTGCACAAATTGATCCGCCGATAAGATCATAGTTGCTCCTCAACAAGTGGACAATGCCCATAAATTCTGGACAGTTTTGTGAAAATTTATAGTGCGAACACAAGGTTGAATATTTAAATATCGATGTTCTAAGAAGCCTACATTGGATATACTTGTATAATTGTTTGTCGATGACAGCTAGGTAACTAGTTTGTACATCGACAATGTTGGTCAAATTTCAATTGATTCCAAGTAAATTTTTATCCGTTAACACAAGGTTCAAATTCTAAGCAGTGAAATTTCCATATGACATCGAAACACAAATATTGGAATGAAATTCTATCAGAATTAGATTTAAAAAGTTCAATTGGATGGATCAAATTCAATTCTTATGAACCAAACGAGGTGTTACTTTTTCTTTTTTGCAGGATTGCCTGAGAAAGGAAGACCATTCCACCAATTGTCTCCTGCGAATTGATAATCTTAGATTTCTTAGTTCAGCAAAGATTGTTTCTATATGCAAACAACTGCGATTAGGGCACAACCAAGCCTACGAGAGGAAAGTATATTAGCAGGTAGTCATCATATTTCTTAGTATCTACATCAAATTCTAAAAAAGAAGTATGTATCCGCATCCCCTTAGTATAAAACTAGAATTAGAAAGCAAAGATTGATTTTGGCAAAACTTCAGTGAGGGAAGCTAAAAAACTACAATGAATGCTGACTTTGCCAATGAATGACAGACTGCTTGATGAACAAAGTGTATTTGTGCCGGCAACAGTGGCTTCAGCGCTATACACACATCTGGAACTGATTAAGAAAACTGGGCAGTCCAGCCAGAGGGCACGTCCAATCTTCAAACTGTTACAGAGAAGTCGTTTACTGATTAGCTGCCAGGAGATAGTCGGCTCAGGGGCTTTTGGATGGAGAGCTATCCAAACGGTGTCGGTGTACTAGAGTAGGGGTACCCTAGTATCCCAAACTTGTGCACGGGCAGTTGCAGCATCCCGCGGCAAGGCTTGCCGGGTGACCGCCAAGGTCCTCCGTGGTTCCTTTGGAGCCATTCAAGGACAAAGTATCCGAGCCAAGGAGACAAGACCCCGGCAAGAGGAGCTTGCCGGGAAGGCCAACCAAGGCATCTCAAGGAACTTGCCGCGACGCGCCACGCGTCCCGGCAAGGCCCGGTGAGCGACAAGCTCCCGGACGCGACAAGACAGCGACCGCGGCAAGGCGCTTGCCGCGGCAAGCCACCGCTCTGTGCCCGCACTCCAGCACATCCACCAATGTGTCGCTCTGGGAGCCAGCGATGCGTGGTGGCAAGCGGCACTGACAAGATTGCCATCGTGGCGAGCGGTGGCGTCCCTGACGGTCCCTTTTGCACTATTTAGGCGACACAGACAGGCATTTAATGCCCTTGTCCCCTGCCGTCAGGGTTAGGTATGATACACTATAGCAGGTAGCTGTACCAACCGCAACACCTTTCCATTTTTACTCTTGCCTACGTTGCCACCTGTCGGTGACCCCTTGAGCATATAAAAGGAGGCACATGCGCAACGTAGAGGGGGAGGAGGAAGAGAACAGTCACGCTTGGTCTCGTTAGCTGCTGGGGTGTACTGTAGCACTCCGCGCTCCCGAGCAAGAACTCAATACAAACCACAAAGCAGGAGTAGGGTTTTACGCATCCGTGCGGCCCGAACCTGGGTAAACTGCTCGTGTGCTTCGCCTCGATCCGCTCTTCGTGCGACCCTCGCCCCCGCCGAACCGAAAGGGACTCGGTCCGCCGGTCCCATAGGTGCTCGTGGATTAGTCCCCCGACATCTTTGGCGCGCCAGGTAGGGGGTTGAGGTTGTGTGAACCAGATCCGGCGTTCACACGAGCTAGATCTTCATCATCTTCATTGACATGCCGCCGAAGAAAAAGGCTTCGGAGGCGGATGCTCCGTCCGCGCCGAACCTACCACCGCCGGAGCAAACGGCTGATGGGGCAGACGCCGGCGGAAGAACGGGCATCGACGAGGGAACTCACGGTGCTGCCAGGTCCAAGGACAAGGCTGCGCTGCCCATCGGCGGCGTAGCCGGCTCCCACAACGACCGGGCGCACTCCAAGACCTCGGCGTCCGTACATGCACCGCGCCCATCTCAGGAGGCGCGGGACCGGCAGCATCATGGTACTCACGGTACCATGCGTTTGCTGGATCAAGATCGAGCTGGTGGATCTCGGAGTGCTCAAGACCAGCATACACGCGAACATGCTGGCACGAGCGAGGCACGGTCGCCTGGACGGGATACTGCTCCTTCTAACATAGTTAGAAGTCCGAGCATATCCCGCTCTTCGCACCGTTCGCCACCACCACCCGCCACTACAGCAGAAGCTTTGGCGCGAGCTCAACTGCTCCTGGACTACCCTCCAACGGCAGACAAGATCGACGACTGGAGGGCCACCATTCAGAGTCTCATCGGCTTCGCCAACGGCGACACTCAACGTCAGCCGAGCACGTCGCAGCCGCGGCAAGTCAGCCAGGCACGAGCCGGTGGCGACAAGACCGGTGGGGGTGCAACCACTATGCACTCTCCGCCCCGAAGGCCAAGATCGCCGACTCACCGGATCCACCTCAACAGCGACAACACCGCGTCATCAGATCCACGAGCTCGTCGCGATCAGCGCCAAGTTCTTCACGAACGACAGCAAGAAGATGCTCGTACTCGCATCGAGCGCCGAAGAGAAGCACGACGTCAATCGGACCAGTGCGCTGGGCCCTCTGTCGACATGCATGCACCAGGGGAACCAGGCGACTTGCTGTACGTGGTAGGTTGCCCTGCGTTTACTCGTGAGCTGCGGCAAGTCCAGTGGCCCAGCACGAAGAATTTCAAGCGAGACGTACCAGAGAAGTACGACGGCAAGTCGCATTCGTCGGAGTTCCTCAGCATCTACACCATCGCGGTGCAGGCTGCCGGCGGGCGGGACGACAAGATCCTTGCCAACTACTTCCCGCTGGTGCTCAAGCCCAATGTCAGGTCCTGGCTCATGCACTTGCCGGACAACTCCATATCCTCCTGGGCAGACCTATGCCATCAGTTTGTCGGCGCCTTTACAGGCGGCCACAAACCTCATGGCCAAGAGAGTGACCTTCATCTGCTCGCCCAGAAGGAAGGAGAGCCCCTGCGCAAGTACATTCAAAGATTCAGCCGTGTACATCACAACATCCCAGATGTCCACCCTGCCGCGGTCATCAGCGCGTTCCATCAGAACGTGCGTAACCGCAGGATGCGGGAGGAGATGGCGATGTGCAGGATCAGAGACGTCAGTGAGCTGTATGCCTTGGCCGACAAGTGTGCACGTGCTGAGGAAGGGAGGAAACTCCCCGGAGAAAATACAGGAGCAGGAGGATCTGACAGCGAGGATGCTGCCCCGGCAAAGAAAAACCGGCGGCGGAACAACATGAAGAAGAAAGGCAAAGATGTGCTAGTCATTGAGCAGTCCAGCGACGAAGGTGGCGCCAAGAAAGCCAAAGTTGGTAGCTCCGGCAAGGAGATTGCCGCATGCACCAACTGCCAGACTGTGGCGGTCGCCGACAAGCAGGACGACACCGACAAGCAGTACTGCAAGATCCACCGCACCAAGGGCCATGACCTCCAGAGCTGCAAGAAGGTCGAGCAGCTTATCCAGCAGCAAAAGGCTGAATACGAGCGACGCGACAAGGAGAGGGCCCAAGGAGGCGCTGGAGAATCCGGCAAGAAGCGTGCCGGCCGGGGAGGACGCCGCGGCAAGGCCAAGCAGCGGCAAGGAGACAGACCTCCCCGCGGCCGCGACAAGGATGAAGATGACGACGACGACGAAGACATGGATGGTGTCGAGACCAGTGAGCAGGAGTTCCAGAAAGCCACAGAGGTCTTGTGCGTTGACGGCGGTGCTTCTCTGCATACTTCGCACCGCCAACTCAAGCAGTGGGTGCGAGAAGTCAATGCGGCGGAACCACCTGTCGAGTCACGCAAGCTTCTAAAATGGTCCACTCGCACAACTGCGGTCGGGTGCTTGCCGATGTTGGTTTGACCAACTATCCGCAACCTCAAGGTCACTAAGATGCTAGTTGACGGAGGGGCCGGCTTGAACCTGATCTCCTCCGCTGTACTCCAGAAACTCCAGATCCCTGACAGCGAGCTTGAAGAGACCGGCACATTCCAAGGAATCAACCCGGGAAGGAGCAAGCCGAAGGGGAAGGTCATGTTGCCAGTAACATTTGGCAGCGAGGTGAACTACAGGACTGAGAGGGTCACTTTTGTCGTTGCCGATTTTCCATTGCCTTACAATGGGATACTCGGCTGTCCAGCACTCGCCAAGTTCATGGCAGCCTCTCACTACGCATAGAACATGCTGAAGATGCCAGGCCCGATAAGCATCATCTCTGTCCCTGGCGACAAGAAGGATGCTCTTATCTGCGCCGACAAGATCTACCAGGAAGCCGCAGCTGCAACAGATTGCAAGTCACCTGCCGTTGAAGCTCCCGGGGGGAAGAAGAAGACCAAGTCCGGCAAGAGTTCTGATGCCCACTCCGGCAACCGCACCTCTTCGGAGTGCTGCGCTGCCGTCGAGGACGCACCATCGAGCTCCACCGACAAGTGTAAGAAGACAATGGCAGCTCCGCCAGAGACCAAGAAGGTGTCCGCCAAGGAGGACGGCACTGGTGGTACCTTCACCATCAGTGCCACTCTCGACCCTAAATAGGAAAGCGCTCTCATTACTTTCCTGCGGGCGAACGTCGACGTGTTTGCATGGCAACCGTATGACATCCCCGGTGTATCCAGGAAAGTAATTGAGCACCATCTTGCCGTTTGTCCTCATGCGCGGCCCGTCAAGCAGAAGGTCAGGAAGCAAGCAGTGGAGCACCAAGAATTCATCGTAGAAGAGATCAAGAAGTTGGAAGCAGCAGGCCTTGTCAGAGGAGTGCTCCATCCTACGTGGTTGGCCAATCCTGTAGTCGTGCGCAAGGCGAACGGGAAATGGAGACTTTGTATCGACTTTACCGATGTTAACAAAGCTTGTCCCAAAGACCCATTTCCTTTACCACGCATTGACCAGATTGTTGACTCCACGGCCGAATGTGACTTGCTTTCATTTCTTGACGCATACGCAGGATACCATCAGATCTTCATGGCAGAAGAGGATGAGGAGAAGACCGCATTCATCACTCCATGTGGCACGTACTGTTTCATACGGATGCCTTTCGGTTTAAAAAATGCTGGTTCAACATTTGCAAGGATAGTCCATGTCGCTCTTGAGCCACAAATACACAGAAATGTGGAAGCCTACATGGATGACATAGTGGTCAAGAGCAAGGACAAGGCAACTCTGATTCAAGATTTAGACGAGACCTTTGCAAATCTGCGCAAGATCAGCCTCAAGCTCAACCCCGAGAAGTGTGTGTTTGGAGTCTCCTCCGGCAAGCTTCTCGGGTTCTTCGTGTCTCAGCGGGGAATCAAAGCCAATCCCGACAAGATCAAGGCCATTGAGCAGATTGAAGCACCAAAGCGCGTCAAGGATGTACAAAGACTTGCCGGTTGCGTGGCTGCTCTCAGCAGGTTTATCTCTAGGTCTGTTGAGCGCGCCCTGCCGTTTTTTAAAATATTGAAAAAGGCAGGTCCAATGAAATGGACTCCGGAAGCGGAGGCTGCGCTGCAAGATTTGAAGAGATACCTGTCCTCCACTCCAACACTTGTCGTACCTAAGCCACAAGAAAAGTTGCTGCTGTATATAGCGGCAACCAATCAAGTGGTTAGTGCTGCGTTAGTAGCAGAGAGGGAGGCAGATGACGAGCCAGCAACCACGGCAGGCGCATCCAGCGACAAGTAGGGGGCTTCCCCGACAAGCTCTGGTCCCGACAAGGATGGATCTACGCAGACGCGCGACGAGATACAGAAGAGAATGGTACAACGCCTAGTTTACTTTGTCAGTTCCCTTCTGCAGGGGGCTAGGTCAAGGTACTCTGGCGTGCAGAAATTGCTTTTCGGCCTTCTCATGGCCTCGAGAAAGCTACGCCATTACTTCCAAGCGCATGAGATCACAGTTGTCACTCGTTTTCCGCTGAAAAGGATACTATAGAATCCAGAAGCGACAGGCAGGATTGTTGAGTGGGCACTGGAACTGTCAAGCTTTGGCCTCAAGTTTGAGAGTACTTCAACTATCCAAAGCAGAGCATTGGCAGAATTCATAGCAGAATGGACGCCAACACCAGATGAAGAAATTCCAGAAACGAGCATCCCCGTCGAGGAAGCAAGCAAAGAGTGGCTGATGTACTTTGATGGTGCCTTTTCGCTGCAAGGCGCCGGCGCTGGCGTGCTGCTTGTCGCACCCACCGGAGAGCACCTCAAGTACGTAGTCCAGATGCACTTTCCCAAGGAGCAAGCAACAAACAATACTGCAGAATATGAAGGCTTGCTTGCCGGTCTCAGGATCGCGGCAGACCTTGGGATCAAGAAGCTCATTGTCAGGGGTGACTCGTAGCTTGTCGTCCGCCAAGTGAACAAGAGCTATCAGAGTCCGTTGATGGAAGCCTACGTCGACGAAGTGAGAAAGCTAGAAGAGCACTTTGACGGCCTACAGATGGAGCATGTTCCAAGAGCTCAGAACGCCATTGCCGATGGCCTATCAAAGTGCGCCGCACTTAAGTTACCTGTGGAACCAGGGATCTTTGTGCTCAAGCTGACTCAACCGTCTGTAACGCCATCAACTGGACAGAGCAAGAAGAGGAAGTTGATTTCTAGTGACTATTTTCCGGTAGAGCTTCCCGAAGTCGCCGCCAAGAAGGTCCCCAAGATCAACGCCAAGAGCGCTGAGGAGCAGTCTGCTCCGGCAAGGCCTAGGGCTTGTTCCGTTGAAGCAGAAGCTCCCGACAAGTTTTGCTCCGGCAAGCTTGCCGGGGAACGTCAAGCTCCGACAGAGCCGCAGGTTCTCGCCGTAGAAGCGGATGTTCCCGCAGCAGCAGATTTGCCTTTAGTCCTTGTTGTCGAGCCACAAGCTCCAGCATGGACACAGCAGATTGTCCGTTTCCTTCAGACAGGAGAACTTCCCGAAGAGCAAGAAGAAGCATAAAGAGTAGCCCGACAGTCAAGTATGTACCAGTTTGTCGACAACACACTGTACAGAAGAAGACTCAACGGTGTGAAATTGAAGTGTATTCACCGGGAAGACGGACAAAAGCTGTTGGCAGAGATACATGGAGGCATATGTGGTCACCACATTGGCGCAAGAGCACTTGCCGGCAAAGCATTCCGGCAAGGTTTCGTTTGGCCGACAGCCCTCCAGGATGCAACTGCACAAGTAACCAAGTGTGAAGCGTGCCAGTTCCATTCCAAGCAGATACACCAACCAACTCAAGCTCTCCAGATGATCCCTTTATCCTGGCCATTTTCGGTCTGGGGGCTCGACATCCTCGGCCCCTTTCCCCGAGCAGTCGGGGGCTTTGAGTACTTGTACGTTGCAATCGACAAGTTCACAAAGTGGCCGGAAGTGGAAGCAGTAAGGAAGGTGACAGCACAGTCAGCAGTCAAGTTCTTCACGTCCATTGTTAGCCGCTTCGGGATCCCTAACAGGATAATCACCGACAACGGTACGCAATTCACGAGCCGCACCTTCATGCAGTACGTCCAAGATCTTGGCGCCAAGGTCTGCTTCGCTTCTGTTGCTCACCCGAGAAGCAACGGTCAAGCGGAGGGGGAAAATGCTGAAGTGCTGCGTGGGCTCAAGACCAGGACTTTCGACAGGCTGCACAAGTGCGAAAGAAACTGGATCGAGGAGCTGCCGGTGGTTCTTTGGTCGATCAGGACGACGCCAAATCGAGCCACTGGCCAGACACCTTTTGCTCTAGTCTATGGAGCAGAGGCAGTTCTCCCCACGGAACTCGTATACGGGTCACCTCGAGTGCTCGCTTATGATGAGTTTGAGCAAGAGCAGCTGCGACAAGATGACGCGCTACTCCTTGAGGAAGACCGTCTTCAGGCTGTTGTACGAACTGCTCGCTACCAGCAAGCTTTGCGACGCTACCATAGCCGCAAAGTTAACGCCAGAAGTCTCGAGGAAGGCGACCTTGTTCTTTGGCGTGTTCAGTCCGCCAAGAATTCCAACAAGTTGACGCCGAAGTGGGAAGGCCCTTACCGGGTGAAACGAGTCACTAGTCCTGGCGTTGTCCGCCTTGAGACCGAAGATAGCATTCCGGTGAGCAATTCCTAGAACATTGAGCATCTTCGTAAGTTTTACCCGTAAGGCGCGGTTGCGGAAACCTGTTCTGGCAACCACCTTTTGTACAAGTCTTGCCGCTGTTGCATGTAATCCTTTGTACAAAGCCGGGCGCAGACCCCGTGCATAAGTAAAGCTCATATGCTCCGCACATCTTGTCAATTTCATGCTTTCTATTTTTTGCATATGTGATCAGACACTTTGTGCAGCACCTACTCTCCGGTAAGCAATAACGAGCCGTAAGGCTCCTTATCTTTATTTTCTCCTCTTTCTTTTTTCTCAAGGAAAGGAAGGTTCCCTCGCCCACAAGTTTGCCGGGGGGGAAAGGAGAAGATAATAGTATGGACCAGGCGTCGTTCAAGAAAGTTTCGCCTTACCGGGAAGCAAGCAACAGAAAAACTAAGTTGCCAAAGTTTGAGCAATCAGATTTTTAAATTTTTTAAGTTATCTCCCTTGAACGACCGCACTTTGTATGGAAAAACTGTGCGCGGAGGAACCAACTCGTAGCTAGTTGCGCCCTTACTTTGTTTCGAGTCTGCTCAACAACTTAAGTGAGCTGCGACTAGTTGCGACAAGGTTTCTTGTCGGTAGCGGCACCGCCAGCAGGCTGCTGACGTCCTGCACTCAGCGCTCGCGGCTAAGGTGCCTGCACCGGCAAGTTCCCTAAAAGCGTAGGGCAAAAACATACAAAGGGAGGAATCAAGTAAAGGGAATAACATTGCAATCATTACCCGGAATAGAGTTATATTACAAGGTAGCTTGTCGCGGCTCTAATAGATTGTTCTCATAACATGACCAGCAGCGACAAGAAAAGAAGGAAACGGGCGGCCTAGTCTACGCGATCGCCCTCAATCCTCTTGATCCCGCTCACCTTGTCCACAATGGGGGCGACAAGGGTCTTGAGCGCCTCCAGATCAGCATCCGGCGGCAGGGTCTTGAGGACGTTGGTGAGGTTGAGGCCCGGGTTGCGGAAGGCCACCTTCACCAACACCTTTTGAAAAACTCCCGCGCAGATCTTGCGCGACTCGTCGGCCAGCTGCTTTGGGATCTTCCCCCGGAGCCGCTGGAGGGCCGTCGCCACGCCTTTGAAGAACAAGGTGAGCTTGGCGCTGGGTTGAAGGTTCTCATCAGAGGGATACCCGAGATCCTCCACCCCCAGCTGCGCCAGCTCCCTGTCGATATCTTCGGCAGCTTTCACGAGACCCTCCGTCCAGTGCTCGACGTTCTCCCTAAAAGCATTTTGGGCGGCGCCCGCACTCGCCAGCAGTGCCTTGTCGGCCTTGATCTCCTCCTTCAAGGCCACCTCCTGCTCCCTGGCGCCATCCAGCGTCCTGGTCAAAGTGGTCAGCTTCAACTCAAGATCTGCGTTGGAGTCCTTGGCGGCGCTAAGCTCTTTGCCCTTCTCGGCGAGACGAATCTGCAGCTCTGAGTTGCTGTGGGCGTCCTTCTCCCGCTCACGCTTGAGCGCGGCAAGCTCTTCACCACTCGCCTTGAGATCGGCCTCCAGCTGCGCCACCTTCGTCTCCAGCTCCTTCTTGGCGGCCTCGGCAACTGCGACAGCATCCTCTGCTTGCTTAAGGGCTCCGCCGAATTTTTGCTCACGCGCGGCAAGCTCCTCCTCGTGGCTGTCGAGGTTAACTTTCCGCTGCACCAGCTCGCCCTCCTGCGCAGACAGCTTCTCAGCGGCAAGCCGCTGTTGCTCTTCAACTTTGGCCTTCTCGAGGAAGAAGGCCTTCTGCTCTTCGGCGAGTTGCTCCCGCTCCTCTGCCAGGGACCAGAGAGCTTCCTGGTTGAGACCCCGGAGCTCCTCCGCACGCTTCTCGATGTCCGTTCCCGCCTTCGCGACAAGCGCCTCGCAGGATTCCCGAGCGACAACAGCTTCCGCAGCAGCCGCTCCTTCTCAGGCTCGCCGCTGCTGCTGCTCGGCGCATCAACTAGCGTCAGCCCAGCGGAGGCGAGCACCTCTCCGTCAAAGCTCTCTCCCTCGACCGGCGCCCTGGAGCTTGACGCCTAGGGGAGGTTGATGAAGACACCATCGCCGGCCTTCAAGTAGACGCCTGGCTGGGGCTCTTCGGAGCCTGGCGCTGCGGCAGCGGCGGACGGGTCGGCGGTCGACGTAGCGCCTGGCGCTCCTGCGGCCCCAGGGCCGTCAGTGCGAACGCCAGACCCCTCGCTAGCTGCTGCGGCGGCAGCTTTGGCGGCCTCGTCGCCGGCGGGATCATCAGCGCCGGCTGCTTCTTCAGTGGCAGCGGCGTCATCGACAGCAACCTCGGTCTCCACCGGCTCCGCAGCAGATGGGTCTGATGGCCGGAAAAGTGAGAAAAGTCAAGCAAATACCCAAAAAGAAGAAGAACCCAAGGGAAGCTTTGAAGAGAAGATTACCTGTACTGGGTTCGGCAGTCGTAGTCTCCGCCGCTGGGGGGACGCTGGTGCTGTCCCTTGCCGGAGAACTCTCCCTTGCCGGAGGACTCTCCCTTGGCATTTCGGGGGCGGCCTCCGGGCGCTCCTGGTGGGGCTGCTCTACTCCTACACAAACCAACAGTCAGTTGTCAGCAAAGAAAGAGTATCCATGCGCGCCTAACAGCGGAAAGCAAACCATATACTTACGCTGCGGGCTGCTCCGGGGAACAGTTGCCGGGTCCGGCAAGGTTGTCTCGGACACACCTCCTGCTGTCGCGGTGGGTTCATCCTCGATGACAATCACCGGGACCTTGGCTCTCTTCGCTGCTCTCTGGGCCAGAGTCCTAAAAAGGAATAAGTTCAGAGTAAAGCAAATGAGATACAAGACAAAACAACAAGAATTGAAGAACTACAAGTACAACAAGAGAATCTTACTCTTCTTCTTCCTCGTCGGAGCTGAACGCGGAGAAGTCGAAGTCCGGCTCACGTCCGGCGCGAGGAGGCGGAGGATTAGTTTCCCTTGGCCGCTTGGCGGGAACAGTGGCGGTGGTCTGAGACGACCCCGCTCCGGCTACCACCGCGGCGTGAGAAGCGGCAGGAGCAGAAGCGGTGGTCTGGGTGGACCCCGCTCCAGTTGCCGCAGCAACATGAGGTGCTCCCGCGGCAACAGTGCTTGCCGCGGTGGAGCGTGTCGCGCGGCGCGGCGACTGTTGACTCGCCCGCCGCCCCGCTACGTCCCCGGCCTTGCGGAGACGCCTTCTTGGTGGGGATGGAGGCTCTGCTTGCGGCGAGCTGCCTGAAGATGAGGAGGAAGAGGAGTTGATCTCCAGCGAGCCGCTCGTATCCTCGGCGGGCTCGCTCGACTCGACGTCATGCCCGGCAAGCTCTTTCTCGCCAACGAGCTCCCCTCGCTCGGCACGGCTTGCCGCCTCTGCTGCCTCTGCCTCCTCCATGGTGAATCCAAATTCGCCCGCGGCTGCGGCTGCCGCCGCCTCCTCTAGCCTAGTGGCGATGCGTGTCATCTCCGCATCGATGGTGTCGCGGGTGAGGCTATTCTTTTCGTCGGAGCGGACCGTCACTTCTACCAAGCCGTCAAAGAACTCCTGCACGACGTCGTCTGCAGGCTCTTGCCAAGTTGGGACAATTCCATGCGAATCGCACAGCGGCATCATTGCACGGATGCGGTCGAGCGCGAAGTTGTTGCACAGCGGAACGACACCCTTCGGCAATCTGAACACTTCGGGATGTTCAGGGTCGTACTTGAACAGCTCCTGGAGCATCGCGTTAAGCTCCAGAACAGTGAAGTTGAAGTTGAGGCCTGGACGCAGCCTCATGATATCCGCCGCATTCTTGAATTCCCAGGCGGGTCTCCTCCGTTCCTGCAGGGGGGCGATGCGGCGGCGAAGAAAATCTGCGCCAACAGCGCCTATAGTGAGCCCGGCAAGCCTGAGGCGTTGAATCCGGGTGACGGCAATCTTCAGCCTATCGTCTTCCGGGGCCACGTCACTCCAATCGCTGTCGCGTGCTACTGGGGCTTGGCGCCGGGCGGTAAACGGCTGCGGGTTCTCCTCGACAATCCAGCACCAGTCTGCTCTCCATTCCTCCCACTTGCCGCGGAACTCTCCCGCCAGATAAGTGTCCTTCTTGCCGGCCCTCGAGATCCAGGCGATTCCGCCGGATAAAGGCTCTCCTCTCTCTACTCGGAGCATAAAGAAGTGGCGAAAAAGGGCTACATTGGGATAGACTCCGACAAAGTTTTCGCAGAGATGTGCGAAAATTGCCATGGTCAGAACAGCATTGGGGGTGAAGCCAAGGAGGCGGAACCCGTAGGTGTTCATAATATCGCAGAAAAACTCAGAGAAAGGCGGGAAGAGCCCGCAGTAGAAGAACAAGGCGAAGAAAGGATATCCATTTGGAGCCGTTTTCCAAGCGGCGGCTGGAAGTACCTTCGTGCGCGGATGCGCTCGCGTCTCCGTCGACCAGAAGAGGTAGTAATTCTCCCTCAGCTCCCTCGCGGCGAGCTTGGGGGGGAAGATTGCCCGCTCCTTTCGCAGCGCCGCAAGCCGCTGCGCCTCGGTCGACTTCACAACCTTCCCTTTGTCGGCTCTCGGAGCCATGGCGGAAGTGGTGGAGGAGGCCGATAGCGTTGGTGGTGCTGGTGGCGATGGGGGGCGGGGCGCTGCTCTCTTTCAGCTTTGGGAAGACGAGGGAGCGGCGGAGGTTTCCGAGATTGGAGTAGCAACCGGCGAGTGGGCGAACTACCCCTGTTTCCCATGCTTATAAAGAGGGAGGGGGCGGACGTTCCGCCTTTCCGAATAAAGAAATCACCCACGATCTCTCCCACGACGCCATATTCAACGCGTGCTGTTCAGGGAGGGCGCGGTGGATACGGGAAGAGATACGGCGTAACCCAGGCCGCGCGTGCCCGTGCCCTGTTTTGGGCCTGGCCCAACAGCGCTCGGCACCGTGTATGGCCCAGGCCCGGGGGCTCCTGTCGGTGTACTAGAGTAGGGGTACCCTAGTATCCCGAACTTGTGCACGGGCAGTCGCAGCATCCCGCGGCAAGGCTTGCCGGGTGACCGCCAAGGTCCTTCGTGGTTCCTTTGGAGCCATTCAAGGACAAAATATCCGAGCCAAGGAGACAAGACCCCGGCAAGAGGAGCTTGCCGGGAAGGCCAATCAAGGCATCTCAAGGAACTTGCCGCGATGCGCCACGCGTCCCGGCAAGGCCCGGTGAGCGACAAGCTCCCGGACGCGACAAGACAGCGACCGCGGCAAGGCGCTTGCCGCGGCAAGCCACCGCTTTGTGCCCGCGCTCCAGCACATCCACCAACATGTCGCTCTGGGACCCTTCCAGGCGTACGTGGCGGGAGGCTGTGCAGCCAGCGGTGCGCGGTGGCAAGCGGCACTGACAAGATTTCCATCGTGGCGAGCGGTGACGTCCCTGACGGTCCCTTTTGCACTATTTAGGCGACACAGACGGGCATTTAATGCCCTTGTCCCCTGCCGTCAGGGTTAGGTATGATACACTGTAGCAGGTAGCTGTACCAACCGCAACACCTTTCATTTTTACCCTTGCCTACGTTGCCACCTGTCGGTGACCCCTTGAGCATATAAAAGGAGGCCCATGCGCAACGTAGAGGGGGAGGAGGAAGAGAACACTCACGCTCGGTCTCGTTAGCTGCTGGGGTGTACTGTAGCACTCCGCGCGCCCGAGTAAGAACTCAATACAAACCACAAAGCAGGAGTAGGGTTTTACGCATCCGTGCGGCCCGAACCTGGGTAAACTGCTCGTGTGCTTCGCCTCGATCCGCTCTTCGTGCGACCCTCGCCCCCGCCGAACCGAAAGGGACTCGGTCCGCCGGTCCCATAGGTGCTCGTGGATTAGTCCCGCGACAAACGGGAAGGAAGATCTTGGATCTTAACTCACCGGTCCTATTTACCGTTGTCTACCACCGGATGCAAGTTTGCCTAATGAATCTATGAGATTTGCTTAATTTGAGAACCTGTAAATTGGCTTCAAATTAGCATATGCCACCATAATGCTTTTTTAGAAGAAATACCACTGCAAAAATATCTTTCAACGTAAATATCTTCATATGGTGAAAAATAATTGCCAATGTGAATTATCTAACTTACAATTGACAGCTGACTTTGAGGGCAGGCCTGGCGCAGTGGTGAAGTCCTCCCCACTTGTGCCAAGAGGTCCTGGGTTCGAACCAGCCTCTCTGCATTGCACTTTGCAGAGGTAAGACTAGGTTCCTATAATCCCTCCCAGACCCCACCTTGTGTGGGAGCTTCTATGCACTGGGTCTGTCCTTTTACAATTGACAGCTGACTTTATAGCATCTTAATTATTACTTTTAGTGAATAGCATATCAACCAGTGAAGTAATACAGTGCCCTAGTATGCAAAACTGCCAATAGAAGCACGAATCAGATACAGAAAAACTAGCAAACCAAGATTTGACCGTCCAAGAAAAATTAAACAGCAGTGCTGGCCAGCACAATAAAAAAAAATGGAAATAGCTGAACCCTCCCTGTTTTCAAGCTCAGCCTGATCATGAAGAAATCAAGCGAGAAGGCAAATGTGGCTTGTAAATCAACACAGTCAAAACCCGTAAATGCCTTTTGAGGTATTCCAAAGCTGGGACTTACTCGAAACTGGAAGATTTTTGCATTTAGAAATCCAACATCATGTACCAAAAGACTACACACATCTATTGAGTTCACAATAATAAGACTTGAAAGGGTCCCGCAGATAGCATTGAGCATCTGTGCAGTTGAAGCATCTAGTACGATTATTAATCACATCTTAGGAGCTTGCAAAGGATGGTATATTTACAGGTGGATATTACATATATCTCTGCAGAGCTTTGTCTGCTTGAGTAATCTCACAGCAGCACCAGCTATCAAAATTTGGGCATTGGGAGGCCCTATATGGCTGCTGAATGCCATACAAAATGAAGAACCTGAACTGTCAAGAACTTCCCCAGCTTCAGGCCAACGTTTCTGCTCCATTGAGCTACCAGGAAGCAGGATCTACAACCGCTTGTCTCGGTCGTCCTCGCTTGTCTCTGACACGTCTTGCTCGGATGAAAACTCTGGCTCCCCGGATTGCATGCCGAACTTATTGATCATCCACTGAAGAGACTCAATTACCTGCCGGTCGTACATCTGCTTCTGCTGCACCATCTCCCGGAACTGCTTGGCCTCGCGCTCCACCAGCGCCTTCTCGTTCCGCAGGCACGCGATCTTGGCCATGGCCTCATCAGCTGCAGAGGCCGCCGCGCGCCTCTCCTTCTCCAGCTCCTCTAGCGCCGCCTCCTTCAGCCTCCTCTCCCGCACGAGCCGCCGCCTGAGCCGCTCCACGTTGCCCTCCTCCGCGCCGTTCACCTCGCTCTCGATGTCCTCATCCTCCGTGTTGGCCTCCTGCTCCAGCTCAAAAGCCAGCGACCTCGAAACAGGCTTGTCGGAGCAGCTGCCAGAGCGGGGGCGCTCCACGGTGTGGGCCGAGCTGCCTTTGTTGAGAGCCCGCGCCTTCGTCCCACTCCCACACACGGTGCAGACGACGCCTCTGACGCGCACCGCTTGCACCGTGGCGCCCGCGCTCCCCACGAGCCCCTCCACCGCGTCGCAGCGCTTGCCGAGGCGCCAGACCATGGCGCCCAGGAAGAGCAGGGACATTACGACGAGCACGTGGTGCGCGCCCACGGAGCGGGACAGGGCGGCCCAGTGCGCGGCGGAGGCCCACTCGCGGCCGACCTCGGACTCGGAGGCGTGCAGCATCGCGAAGACCCCGAGCGCGGAGCCGACGATGAAGTAGGCGGCGCCGGCGCCGGGTATGGAGCGGAAAGGGACGCCGGCGAGCGGCTTCAGCAGACCACCGGCACTGGAGATGCGGTTCCAGCCGCCCATGACGACGGGACGGGGGCAGTCCTGCTCCGATTCAGGCGAATAGAATTCTGATTGGGGAGATGGAATCGCTCGGGGAAATCTTGGAGATCGATCGGCGTTGGGATTTAGGGGAGATGATGAAGAGTCCGGGGGATGGCCAGGAGCTGGGCAGCCGGGGAAGCGCCGCGGCAGTAGGGTTCTGGTTCAGTCGAGGAAGGGAGATTTCTTCGGATAAGTCGTGGGCGGTATCGCTGCCGTGTGGGTCTCATGATTTCTGTGGGTCCACATTGTCGGTTCGTGGGTTGCGGGACGCGTGGGGGCCGCCGAAAATGAAGGGACATGGGTAGTCGGTACCACTTTGAGGGTTCCTTACTCAAGACGCTGACCTTCCGATGACAGGTGGGCTACCAAATACACGGGTCCCACGCGTCCGTGACGTGTTTTTTTAGGGACTGTGACGTGGTTTAGGTGTACTAGGTCCGGGAGTATTTTTTGAACGAGCGGATCTTCGGATGGGAGTATGTGGCTATTTATAAAAACAGTTGCTAAAGCACATATAGATGTGTCATAAGTATTGCACATCTAAATCCTATGTTATTGATCTTACGTCGAGATTAATGTGGATATTTTCTTTTTTTTCTTTTTTATGCTTGATTCACTCACTTAGATGTGCAATAACTAGAGCACATCTAGATGTGCCCTAGACACATTCTTATAAAACGGACAAAATGATGGAATTTTGGGGATCTTTATATGATTATATCTATATATACTTGCTCCCTCCGTTCCATGATATAAAACGTTTTTTTACATTATATACTAGTGCTAAAAAAAGTCTTACATTATGAAACGAAAAGAGTAGTAGTTTAAACTTCTGAATCTCAAAATTAAAGAATCAATATAGCCTGTTGATGGAGGCCATCGAATGGCCCAAATAGCTGGGACTCATAGCTACCGTGCCCAGTGGCGACGCCAAGGCATTCCATAAAATATCAAATAATTGTAATCGGTTGGTATACTATTCCTAGTTTGTTGTCATGTTGCTATTGCATTGCACAAATGATAACCAATAAATACAAAGGAGGAAATTCTTGGCTCCACCACTGAATGTGCCCACTACGATAGAGCGAATGTATTATTCCCTCTGTGACACTACGCTCTTATATTATGGAACAGAAGAAATATTGTTTTCTAGGATCATCCACGTATTTGAAAGGTTCATATGGTATATGGTTTGTTGTTAGCATCAAATCTTCGCAAGTGGTCATTTTCTTTATTTTTTTAGTAAAAAACGGATTCAATAAATACTGAAATGATGGTTGCTTCGTATGTCCAACTTACTACAAAAAAGATGAGGTTTTGTGATTTGACGACTCATTATTCATTATTACTGTAGCGCTACGACCGGAATGACTCTCCCCTGAAGTTCTACACTCTAATTTGATGCATGACACGTGGACCCATATATCGGATGTCCCACATGTCGGTGAAAGGAAGTAGAATTGTTTTCGACGACTGAGAAGAAGCTGTCGGCGTCCTGAGAACCAGGGTACCCAGACTTGCTTGCCTGTGGCCCACGGCGTGGCTCCCTCGACGGCCTGGTACGGCCCATCCGTGAGACTACCAAGACAAGACCCTCGCGAGGGCCCCCTGGCCTCACGAGCCGGATGACGCCAAGACCTCCAGAGGGAGTGGCCTCCCAAGGCTGCCTCCCGAGGAGCGGAGATTCCTATGCAACTGCCCAGCCTCACGAGGCTGCGATGACGTGAGCCGTGACGGCCAAGGCCAGGCGGGTTCCAGCGGGTGCAGAGGAGACAATTTCCCTTTCGATGCTAAGGGAGTAAGGATAGATGCGGGTTCCCAAGGAATCCCCCAAAGGTTTGCATTCCGGTGCAACGAGACCAAGACCACGAGCTCGGCAGGACGGATGTCATCGCCGAGCCCACTCCTGCATCACGACCAGAAGCTTTGCAGGAGAAGACCATCTTTTGTCGGGATGTGTACCTCTTGTCCCCTTTCAAATTGGCCACCGTGAAATCCCTTCCCGCCTAAGTTTTCAGGGAAGAGGACCAAGGCCACTATAAATATAGGTTAGCCACCACTGTAGAACGGGTCGACTCATTCTCACTCCCCTTGAGCCCTCGCGAGGAAGCTCATCCACTGTACTAGTTTATCCCCAAACCTCCTCATGAGGCCAATACACCAAAAAACAGGAGTCGGGTTTTACACCACAAGGTGGCCCGAACCTGGGTAAACTGTCGTGTCCGTTTTCTTCCCCGTTCGAGCGTGTATCAGGTGAGGCTAGGCTGTAGGGCGACGAGCTAGAGGCTTGAGAGGTTGAGATCTTCACACACGCCCTAGAGTTCAGACCTTTCTTGGGGTCTGCGGAGCCCTGAATCTGACATTTGATGCGCCGGGTAGGGGCGTGTCGAAGTCCTTCTTCCACCTTCGCTTCGCCTCCATTCCGTCGCTCCCATGGCCGACACACATCGTGTCCGGGCCGAGCGCCGGGCAACTCGAGTTGCCCAAACGTCACCCGTGGGCAACGACTCTCCTCGCTGCTCTGCCTCCCCCACGGCCAACGCTACCACTGACCCCACTGCTCACGAGCACCAGGATTCGTCGCTGCCACCCTCAGTGCGGTGTGACGGTCGCACCGCCACTCCGTCACCCACTCGGACCACGGTATCATCCTCCCACGCTCGCCTCAGGCCCGCAAATGCACAGGCCGCGCTGCTCATGACGTGCGAGCTCATGCATTATCGCCCCACCAACGCCCTCTACGACGACTGGTTTGGCCGCATCGCCGAGCTCGTCAACGCCGCCGGCGAGGCCCCTGCACCGTCCTGCTTGCTCCTTCCCCTGTCGTCCCAGGCGGGCGACATGGCTCACAGTGCGCCTCCTCCTCCTCTACGCGGCGCCGACCCCGAGCCCAGGCCTGATGCGCCCCGGCGCGACCCACGGCGCGAGCGCTGGCACTCGATGAAGCAAGTTGCCAAGTGGTCCAGCGGCCGCAAGCCGATGCGTGCGCGCTCCCAGCGCTAGCACCAGGACCGCGCACCGCTGGAGGTTGCGGCACGCTGCCATCAAGACCGAGCTCCACCCATGCGGCCCGCACCAGTGAGTGCAGCGGGCTGCCGCGCCTTCACCCCGGAGCTGCGCCGTGTTGTCTGGCCCAGCAAGTTCAAGCCAGACCTGCCTCCACGTTATGACGGCACCCCGACCCCGCGGAATTCCTCCAGCTCTACGCGCTGAGCATCAAAGCGGCAAACGGTGATGACAAGGTCATGGTGAACTGGTTCCCCATGGCCCTCAAGGACGATGCGCGCTCTTGGCTCCTGAACCTCTCGAAGGGGTCGATCTCCTCCTGGGAGGAGCTCCGTGAGCGCTTCATCGCCAACTTTCATGGCACCCGAGACCGCGCTCCCGTGGTGGGCGATCTGCGGCATGTGAAGCAGCAGCCGGGCGAAACCTTGCACAAGTACATACAGCGTTTCACGAACGTCCGCCTCAAGATCCCGAAGGCATCGGACGAGGCCATTATCTCAGCATTCTCTGATGGCGTCTGGGATGTCAAGATAAAGGAGGATCTCGCCATTCACGAGCACTTGTGCTCAGCCCTGGAGATGTTCAACATGGCAAACAAGTGCGCAAGGGCCGAAGCGGGGCGCCTCTCCCTCCTCGAGCTTCCGGAGGCCGATCCATGATATGTCTCCAACGTATCTATAATTTTTGATTGTTCCATGTTGTTTTATTATCAATCTTGGATGTTTTATAATCATTTTATAGTCATTTTATATCATTTTTTGGTACTAACCTATTGACATAGTGCCGAGTTGCCAGTTCAGGTTTTTCCATGTTTTTTACATCGCGGGAAATCAATATCAAATGGAGTCCAAAATAGCACGAAAATTTACGATGATTTTTTATGGGTCAAAAGGAAGCAGATGGGCCCTGGTTGCACCTGGGGGGTGCCTCGAGGGGGCACAACCCACCAGAGCGCGCCAGGAGGCCCTGGCGTGCCCAGGTGGGTTCTGCCCACCTCGAGTGCCCCCCGGACCGCCACTTTTCTCTATAAATACCCAAATATTCCCAAAAACCTAGGGGAGTCAACGAAATATTCATCCAGTCGCCGTAGAGTCCAGAAACACCAGATCCAATCTAGACACCATCACGGAGGGGTTCACCACTTTCATTGGTGCCTCTCCGATGATGCGTGAGTAGTTCTTTGTAGACCTTCAGGTCCGTAGTTAGTAGCTAGATGGCTTCATCTCTCTCTCTTGATCCTCAATACAATGGTCTCTTCGAGATCCATATGATGTAACTCTTTTGCGGTGTGTTTGTTGGGATAGATGAACTTCGAGTTTATGATCAGATCTATGTTTTTATATCCATGAAAGTATTTGAGTTTCTTTTATCTCTTTTATGCATGATCTCTTATGGCCTTGTATTTCTTCTCCGAGATTTGGGTTTTGTTTGGACAACTCGATCTATGTATCTTGCAATTGGAAGAGGTGCTCGGTAGTGGGTTCGATCTTACGGTGCTTGCTCCCAGTGACAGAAAGGGAACTGACACGTATGTATTGTTGCTACTAAGGATAAAAAGACGAGATCTATATCTACCGCCATATAGATAAACGGATCTTGTCTACATCATGTCATCGTTCTTATTGCATTACTCCGTTTTTCCATGAACTTAATACACTAGATGCATGCTGGATATCGGTCGATGTGTGGAGTAATAGTAGTAGATGCAGGCAGGAGTCGGTCTACTAGTCTTGGACGTGATGCCTATGTAATGACCATTGCCTTGATATCATCATAACTATTTGAAGTTCTATCAATTGCACAATAGTAATTTGTTCACCCACCGTTTGCTATTTTTCTATAGAGAAGCCACTAGTGAAACCTACGACCCCTGGGTCTTATTTCTGATATACTTGCCTTTGCGATCTACCTTTTCCTTGCTTTTATTTTCAGATCTATTAAACCAAAAATACAAAAATACTTTGCCACACTTTCTTTTATTTGCGATCTATTTATCCCATCTATTACAACCTTTTTACCAGCAGGCACCAATTTCTAGCGTCGTTACCCGAAAGGGATTGACAACCCCTTTAACATGTCGGGTTGCGAGGTGTTGCTATTTGTGTGCAGGGGCTGTTTACGTTGTTTTTCTTGGTTCTCCTACTGGTTTGATACCTTGGTTTCATAACCGAGGGAAATACTCTACCGTCGCTGTGCTACATCATCCCTCCCTCTCCGGGGAAACACCGACGTAGTTCCAGCTGCCATCAAGGAGAATTTCTGGCGTCGTTGCTAGGGAGAATCTTCATCATAACCAGGTTCCTAATCACAAATCTCATCTCCATACAATTTACATTATTTGCCATTTGCCTCTCGTTTTCCTCTACCCCACTTCACAAAAATTTGCCGTTTTATTCGTCTCTCTTTTTCCGTTCGCTGTTCTCTTGCTTTCTAGTCTCGATGGCTAGCGTCCCTACTCCTCCTTTGTCACCAGATTTTGAAGTCTTGTACTTCAAGCAAAGACAAGGAGAAAATTTGAAAGATGCCTAGTATAGGCTTATGGAATCATATCGTATTTCTAACCTAAAGGGGGACGCCAAGGTTTTGCTTCATAATTTTTACATAGGGTTGGTTTTGCATCATAGACAACTTATCGATTTTGCTGCTAAAGGAAATTTTATTGAACTTGATGCCAATGCTGCCTATGAAATCTTAGAGGGAATTTTGGGAATTCCACCTCAAAATAAGGGGTTTCATTTTACCCCCGAGGGACCCCAAATGCTGGACAAACTTGGTTATTTGCATAAACATATGGTTGAAATACAGAAATATAATGAACTCCTCAAACACCTCAATGGTAGTATCAATCGCATGAATACTCTGATTACTCTTTGCAACAAGCGTTGGATATTTTGGATCTTAAGATGGTTTCTTTTCTGGAGAATTTGGGGAAGCGTAAAGAGCCTCTCGGGTTTGAGAAAACCCTTAAAAAGTTGCCCAAACTTCGGAAGACAAAACTTAGATCCTTGCTTTATGCCTAGCTAAGGGCGTAAAACTATAGCGCTTGTTGGGAGGCAACCCAATGAATAAAATTTATTTTTGCTTTTTGCTTCCTGTTCTTGTGTGTTTAAATAATTATGCTACTGTTATAATTGTGTTTTTTATGTTTTAATTAGTGTTTGTTCCAAGTAAATCCCTTAGGATCTTCTTGGGTAATAGTTGTTTGATCTTGCTGAAAAAAACAGAAAGTTTGCGCTCACGAAATTAATTTTCATTTTTTTACCAAAGAGCGATAATATACCCATTCCACTTGAAGTTGATCAATATACAAATTTCTCAGGTCGTCCTAATTTTTCGGAGTTTATAGAGTTACAAAAGTATTCAAAATAGTCAGATTACTACAGACTGTTCTGTTTTGACAGATTCTGTTTTCTTTGTGTTGTGTGCTTATTTTGATGACTGAGTTTTTGCCATAGAAAAGTTGTAATATAGTAGATATAATACAAAAACAAAATATGAATTGGTTTGATACATCACTTATAGTAGTGGTTTATTATTCTTATACTAACGGATCTCATGAAGGCTTTGTTGAGTTTTGTGTGATTGAAGTTTCCAAGTTTTGGGTTATCTTACGATGGATGAAGGAAGGATGTAAGAGCCTAAGCTTGGGGATGCCCCGGCATCCCAAGCTATTATCCAAGAATGAGCAACCAACTAAGCTTGGGGATGCCCCTAAGTGGCATCCCCGCTTTTTTCCAACAACTATCGGTATTTTACTTGAGACTATATTTTTATTCATCACATGATATGTGTTTTTCTTGGAGCGTCTTGTATGATATGCGTATTTGCTTGTATTATTTTGTTTTTTAAGTTATCAATCCTTTCTGGACACACCTATTTGAGAGAGACAAAATTATGTCATGCCTTATTAGAATTGCTCTCTATGCTCCACTTAAATCTTTTATGAGCTAGGACTTGCTCTAGTGCTTCACTTATATATTTTTGAGCACGACGTGCTTTGTTATTTTTGAAGAAATGCTCTCTTGCTTCACTTAGATTTATTTGAGAGTTAGTAAAATTTTGAAGAAATTCTTTCTTGCTTCACTTAAATTATTTTGAGAGAAAGAAAATTTGTTATTCTCATGATCTTCACTTATATTTGTTTGAGCTTATGAAAAGCAACTCATGAAAATTAGTACCAAAGTGATAGATATCCAAGAAGGATAAAGTAAATAAAATGTCATGAAGATCATTGGGAAAAATAAACTTGATTCTTAGTAATAGTTTTGAGATACGATGATCTGATATGTGAGTTATGTTGATGAGTAATTGTGCTCTAGTAAGAATATGGGTGTTAAGGTTTGTGATTCCCTATGCAAGTACGAAAGTCAATAGTCATGCAATGAAATTATATCCTAGTTGTGGTGCATTATTTGGTGTTAATTATGCTTAATGCTTGATTATGAGATTATTCGTTTCTTGGTTGGTCGCTTCCCAATCTTTTGCTACCCTTCATTTTGCACCAAGTATGACCTCTACTTGTGCATCCAAAATCCTTTAAAGCAGTTTTGCCACATGAGCCCACTATATATACCTATATGCGGTATTCTTTTGCCATTCTAAGAAAATTTTCATGTGTCATCTCTAATTTTCAAAATAAACTTCTCTTTTGTGTGTTTTTTTCGCTCGTGGAGCAGAGAGGGGTGGCTAATATTTTCCATGCTAGATGTGTTATTCTCAAGATGAGTGTTTATTCACTTGTCATTGCACGAGAGTAAGGCAAAGGTATTAGGGATGCCCAGTCCCGAAATGCAAAAATAAAAATGAATTTACTTTACGTTGTCAAATAATAAATTCCTTGGAAAGTGTTTGTATGGAGGGCACCCACGGCTAGCCATGTAAGTGAAAGTTATGGTGGAAAAAGGAAGAAACTTTATTTTCTGTTTGGGAACCGCCTATGGCATATCTAGCGTGGAAAGTGTTCGGAACTCTAAGTCGTCTTCGTTGGTGGGATGGATACACCTCCCAAAATGTTTTTATCTCAAATATTTCGCTTTGAGCTCTGGCACATCTACAAATCCTTACTTCCCTCTGCGAAGGGACTTTCATTTACTTTATGCAATTTTTATTTTGAAATTTGAGTCTCCATCTTCTCTCATAAAAAGCACCAACTAGGAGGCAATATGATCGTGCTCAAGTATTGGGTGTAGTTAATATTCGAGTGTGTTTCATGAATGGATCAATGTTTGAGCATGATGGGCTAGGGATAACTTATTTTAGCGTTGATATTTTGGAAGACATGGTTGCTTGTTGATGTGCTTGAGTATCTAAATTATTATGTCAAAACTAGACTATTGCTTTGAATCACATAAAAGTCCAAATGTCCATACTATAAAGAAAAGAATATGATATGACTTGTTGAACAACACTCCACATCAAAATTTTTGTTTTTATCACTTACCTACTCGAGGACGAGTAGGAGTTAAGCTTGGGCATGCTGATACGTCTCCAACGCATCTATAATTTTTGATTGTTCCATGCTATTTTATTATCGAGCTTGGATGTTTTATAATAATTTTATAGTCATTTTATATCATTTTTTGGTACTAACCTATTGACATAGTGCCCAGCGCCAGTTCCTGTTTTTTCCATGTTTTTTACATCGCAGGAAATCAATATCAAACGGAGTCCAAATGGCACAAAAATTTACGATGATTTTTTATGGGCCAAAAGGAGGCAGATGGGCTCTGGTTGCAGCTGGGGGGGGGGGGGTGCCCTGAGGGGGGCACAACCCACCAGGGCGCGCCAGGAGGCCCTGGCGCGCCCAGGTGGGTTGTGCCCACCTCGGGTGCCCCCCGGACCGCCTCTTTGCTCTATAAATACCCAAATATTCCCAAAACCCTAGGGGAGTCAATGAAATATTCATCCAGCCGCTGCAGAGTCCAGAAACACCAGATCCAATCTAGACACCATCACAGAGGGGTTCACCACTTCCATTGGCACCTCTCCGATGATGCGTGAGTAGTTATTTGTAGACCTTCGAGTCTGTAGTTAGTAGCTAGATGGCTTCATCTCTCTCTCTCTTGATCCTCAATACAATGGTCTCTTGGAGATCCATATGATGTAACTCTTTTGGGGTGTGTTTGTTGGGATCGATGAACTTCGAGTTGATGATCAGATCTATGTTTTTATATCCGTGAAAGTATTTGAGTTTCTTTGATCTCTTTTATGCATGATCTCTTATAGCCTCGTATTTCTTCTCCAATATTTAGGTTTTGTCTGGCCAACTCGATCTATTTATCTTGCAATGGGAAGAGGTGCCCGGTAGTGGGTTCGATCTTACGGTCCTTGATCCTAGTGACAGAAAGGGAACCGACATGTATGTATCGTTGCTACTAAGGCTAAAAAGACGAGATCTATATCTACCGCCATATAGATAAACGGATCTTGTCTACATCATGTCATCGTTCTTATTGCATTACTCCGTTTTTCCATGAACTTAATACACTAGATGCATGCTGGATAGCGGTCGATGTGTGGAGTAATAGTAGTAGATGCAGGCAGGAGTCGGTCTACTAATCTTGGACGTGATGCCTATGTAATGATCATTGCCTGGATATCGTCATAATTATTTGAAGTTCTATCAATTGCCCAACAGGAATTTGTTCACCCACCGTTTGCTATTTTTCTCGAGAGAAGCCACTAGTGAAACCTACGACCCCCGGGTCTTATTTCTCATATATTTGCCTTTGCGATCTACTTTTTCCTTGCTTTTATTTTCAGATCTATTAAACCAAAAATATGAAAAATACTTTGCCGCACTTTCTTTTATTTGCAATCTATTTATCCAATCTATTACAACCTTTTTACCGTCACACACCAATTTCTGGCGCCGTTACCCGAAAGGGATTGACAACCCCTTTAACACGTCGGATTGCGAGGAGTTGTTATTTGTGTGCAGTGGCTGTTTACGTTGTGTTGCTTGGGTCTCCTACTGGTTCGATACCTTGGTTTCATAACTGAGGGAAATACTCTACCATCGTTGTGCTACATCATCCCTTCCTCTCTGGGGAAATACCGACGTAGTTCCAGCTGCCATCAATCCAGAAGACAAGAAGGCCAAGTCTAAGGAGGCAAAGCGCAAGGGTCCCACCATGCTTGCGGCCGAACCTGAGATGAAGCATGGTCGCGACCATGACGAACCTCACCAGGGCAACCGCCCGTCCTGCATCTTCCACAACGTCCACAACCACAACACCAATGACTTCCAGGAGCTCAGGGCCCTCTGCGAGGGGCGCCTCGGTCGCCGCCCCGAGCGGGGTGACCGTGGCTATTGTGGCGGCGGATGCCGCTAGGACAACTGCGACCCTCGCCAGGACTGGCGCGACCAGCCTCGCGAGGAGCGCTGGCGTGATGAGGCTCACGACGGGCCCTGGTGTGACCAGCCTCGTGAAGCCCGTCCTCAGGGAAATGCCGGCCTCCCTCCGTTGCTGCCACCACCAAGGAGAAACAATGACAATCGGCAGGATGATGGGGCTGGGGGCTTCCAAGAACCTCATGCTATCACCTGCATCCTGGGTGGTGCTTAGACCCGAGCCTCGCATCGCATCTTCAAGAAGTTCGCTCGTGAGGTGAACGCAACCCTCACAAGGCTCGAGGCCGCACGCCCTCTCAAGTGGTCGCAGTACGCTATCACTTTTGACTCCAAGGACCACCTCAAGTGTCGGCCGCTGCAGGCGCGCTTCCCATGCTGTGCACGCCCACCATCAGCAACATCCTCATCACCAAAACCCTCATCGACGGTGGAGCGGGGTTCAATGTCCTTTCTGTTAAGACATTAATTCGAGACACTCCAAGTGCCTTATGACCAACTCCTACCAACCAAGCCCTTATTAGGAGTGACCGACGACTCCACCACCCCCCTGAGGCAGGTACACCTCCCAATCACCTTCGGCAAGCACGACAACTACCAAACCGAGCTCATCGAATTCGACATCGCACACATCAGACTCCCGTACAACACCATCCCGGGGTATCCGACCCTCGCCAAGTTCATGGCGGCAACCCACCACGGCTACAGTGTCCTCAAGATGCCAGGGAGTGGCGGCATCATCATGGTTGCCTGCGATGAGAAGGATGCGGTGTGCTCCCTCGAGCAAGTCTACCAAGCCACGGTGGCTGACAACCTAGACGACGAGGGTGCCGTCCTACCTCCAGAGACCACCCCCAAGAAGAAGAAGCGGCTCCTCCTCAAGAGTCGTCAAGAGGCTGGTGCGCCCGCCAATGGCGCCTCAGGCTCCGCGCCCACTGCTAGGGCGCCCATTCCTCCCACATAGGAAGGCGCGCCCCGTGCCTCCCTTAGGACAGGCTTGGGGGCTTTCGACTGGAGAGCCTCTGACCTGACCAGTGTGGCGAGGGAGGTGCTCGGGCACCACTTGGATGCATGCTTTGATGCGTGTCCCCATGAGCAAGACACACGACGCGAGGCGCCATGTGCGTGAGAGTTCATCACCAAGGAGATCTAGGAGCTTCAGGAGGCAAGGGCCATGCATGGCGAGCGCCGCCCCGCACGACCTCCCAATGAAACTACGACCCCTGACATGGGCAGCGAGCTGCGTGTCTGCGTCAACATCCCGGGCCTTAACAGGGCCACTTCATAGGACCTCTTCTGGCTGTGCAGTGTCGAGTGGAGTGGGGGCTACCCTTGCAACTACGTCTGCATGCCGTTTGGCCTGCTAAATGTGGCCGCCTCGTACTAGCACTCCGCACAGCATGCTTTGGCAGTTCATGAGGCCAGGCGCCAGGCGATCATGTCAGAGGGGGGTTCCGGACCAGGTGTGTGGTGGCATCACCGCCCACACCACAAACTCGTGGGTCGTGCTGTCGGCATGGGTCGGCGGGCGAAGTGGTTATGCGGTCGCCACTTGCTCCCCTTCTTGGCTTCGTCCTCCGCGACTGCTCCCATGAGCGGGGCCCTCTGCGTGAATGCTTGCCCCGACGGGGCGCGCTCGCCCCAGGGTAGGATGGCTACGGGCGCTGCGGTGGCCTTTCGTGGGCGGCCGCGCCATTTCTTCGGCGAAAGCAACTCTGGTTCCTCCCGTGGGGCCTTGCCCTTCTCTTCGGCCGAGAACCTCCTCGTTGGCGCCATGGTCGCTCTGGCGAGGTGACGGCACGGCGGAGATAGGAGAAGAGGAGATTGCAGGCAAGGGATGAAGACGGGCTGGGGGCTCTGCCTCGCTAACCGGCGCCCTTCCATGTTCCGAGTGATGATGGCGCTGCTGCATGTGCCAGGCAGTTGTCAAGTCGGGGCAGTTGCCGAGGCGGCGTTGGGAAGCGGAGGTGTCCACATCCCGTCCAAGTGCCACGCGTTAGCTTGGCCCACAGGCGTTTGGGGCCTGCAGTGCTTCACCCTTGCCCCTTGGCTTCGCCTCGAAGCCAGCCCGAGCACGCCTTGGGCCCGGGGGCTACTGTCGGTGTTTTGGGAACCAGTGTACCTAGACTTGCCTGCCTGTGGCCCATGCCGTGGCTCCCTCGACGACCTGGTATGGCCCATCCATGAGACCACCAAGACAAGACCCTCGCGAGGCCCCCTGGCCTCGCGAGGCAGACGACGCCAAGACCTCCAGTGGGAGCGACCTCCCCAGGCTGCCTCCAGAGGAGCGGAGATTCCTATGCAAGTGCCCAGCCTCACGAGGCTGCGATGACGTGAGCCGTGACGAGTAAGGCCAGGTGGCACCAGCGGGCGCAGAGGAGATAGTTTCCCTTTCGGTGCTAAGGGAGCAAGCACAGACGTGGATTCCCAAGGAATACCCCAAAGGTTTCCATTCTGGTGCAATGAGACCAAGACCACGAGCTTGGCGGGACGAATGTCATCGCCGAGCCCACTGCTGCATCACGACCAGAAGCTTTGCAGGAGAGGACCACCTTTTGTCAGGATAGGGTGTACCTCTTGTCCCCTTTCAAATTGGCTGTTGTGGAATCCCTTCCCGCCTAAGTTTCCAAGGAAGAGGACCAAGGCCACTATACCACCGTAGAACGGGTCAGCTCATTCTCACTCCCCTTGAGCCCACGCGAGGCACCTCATCCACTATACTAGTTCATCCCCAAACCTCCTAGTAAGGCCAATCCACAACAAAGCAGGAGTAGGGGTTTCCACCGCAAGGTTGCCCGAACCTGGGTAAACTGCCTTGTCCATCTTCTTCCCCATTCGAGCGTGTATCCGGCGAGGCTAGGCTGTAGGGCGACGAGCTCGAGTCTTGAGAGGTCGAGATCTTCGCACACGCCCCAGAGTTTGGACCTTTCTTGGGTCTGTGGAGCCCTGAATCTGACAGAAGCCAGGAAACATGCGGTAGAGCATATGCACTTTTTTATGAAAGCAAACATCTCCCCTCTTACGATGGAGGAGTGCCTGTCGCCGCTCCTAGATCCTAGCTCTCACCGGCTGCCACTTTGGCATCGATGCGCACCTCAATGTCGCTCTAACTCCCTCCTCTGCCGCCCCATGCCCTTCCCTCCCCCGTTGGCCGCTGATGCGACTGTGCATGGAGGTGGCTCAAATTGAGCCCCTCGTCTATTGGGTCTGTCCCCCTCTCCTATTGACACACACTCTGTGGCTCACCCATGGTCGTGAGCCCCGACATGGCCTCTAGCCCCGTCGTGGGGGAGGACCCCGCCCCGGTGCCGCTATGCATGCTTCGATCCAAGATCCGCCGCATCTCGACTGATGTGGGACCAGTCGAGGAAGATGGGTGGCAGGTCACATGTGGCCTCCGGTCGCAAGCTATGGCGCCATTGTCTATGTCATCGCGCCCATCGACATGCTGCCGTATCACCGCGCCCTGAACCGGCACCTCGCCGCGCTCTGCCAGTGATGTGTGCTCCAGGTGCCTCTACGGTCACCCGCGCGTGGAGTGCGCACTGGTACATTAGGTGCAAATGCTTCGGCTTTTACAGGCACATCACACACTCTTGCTCCAAACCACGCTCCCTGCTACCCTCCTCCGACACCTCCCCTACTCCCCCGTGACTCCATGACCCATCCCCATCTTCCGTGATGGACGGTCTGCAAGCTCCAACATCTTGCAGGACTGCGGTCACCTCGTCGGCCACTCCATGCACGCGCCCATGCCATGGCTTCCTCTAACGGGCCACCCTCCCTACGATCATCCAATGCCTTTTGCTTCCTCGCTCGCTCTACAGAGATTGAGGACGCAGAGCGCGAGCTTGAGCTCTCACTACTGGGCACGCTAGCTGATACGTCTCTGTCATATCTACTTTTCCAACCACTTCTGCTCTTGTTTTGGACTCTAATTTGCATGATTTGAGTGAAACTAACCCGGACTGACGCTGTTTTCAACAGAACTACCATGGTGTTGTTTTTTGTGCAGAAATAAAAGTTCTCGGAATTGGAAAAAAATTGGAGATTTTTTATGTAATATATAAAAAATACTGGAGCGAAGATCCACCGGAGGGGGGCCACCAGTTGCCCACAAGGCAACAAGGTGTGGCCACCCCCAAGGCGCACCCTGTTACCTTGTGGGGCCCACGAGGTTTCGCTGATCCTAATTCCAGCGCTATAAATTCCATTTCCCTGAGAAAAAAAATAAGAGAAGAAGTTTCATCACATTTTCTGATGTGAAGCTACCGCCACCTCCTATTCTTCATCGGGAGGGCCGATCTAGAGTCCGTTTGGGGCTCCGAAGAGGGGAATTCATCGGCACCATCATTATTAACCCTTCTTTATCAATAATTCCATGATGCTCAGCACCAAGAGTGAGTATTTCCTTCATAGGCTTGCTGAACGGTGATGGAGTTGGATGAGATTTATCATGTAATCGAGTCAATTTGTTAGGGTTTGATCCCTAGCATTCGCTATGTTCCGAGATTGATGTTGCTATGACTTTGCTATGCTTAATGCTTGTCACTAGGGCCCGAATGCCATGATTGCAGATCTGAACCTATTATATTTTCATGAATATAAGCGTGTTTTGGATCCTATCTTGCAAGTTACATGCACCTATTACGTGTTATGATCCACATACCCCAAGGTGAAAATAATTGGGATTCTTTCTGGTGATTACCGTAGTATGAGGAGTTCATGTATTCACTAAGTGCTAATGCTTTGTTATGTTTCTCTATTAAAAGGAGGCCTTAATATCCCTTAGATTTCCTTATGGATCCCGCTGCCACGGAAGGGTAGGACAAAAGATGTCATTCAAGTTCTTATTATAAGCACATATGACTATATAAGGAATACATGCATACGTTACATTAATGAATTGGAGCTATTGTGTATCACTCTAGGTTGTGACTGTTACATGATGAATGTTATCCAACACAAATATCCATCACTGGTCCAATGCCTACGCTTTTCACATATTGATCTTTGCTAAGTTACTTTCGTTGTTGTTGCTGTTACAATCACTACAAAACTGCTACTTTTACTGTTTCTGTTACTATTGCTACTACTATCAAACTATCAATCTATCAAACTACTGTGCTACTAAACACTTTGTTGTAGATATTTAGTTCTCTAGGTGCGGTTGAATTGAGAACTCAACTGCTAATACTTACAAATATTCTTTGGCTTCCCTTGTGCCGAACCAATAAATTTGGGTGAAATACTATCCTTGAAGAGTATCACGGTCCCCTATACTTGTGGGTTATCAAGAACTTTTTTTGGCGCCGTTGCTTGGGAGCATAGCTCTATTTGTTGAGTCACTTAGAAATTATATTTGTTGATCACTATCAAGAATCTAAAAGATGCCAAGACCAACATCGTACCCTCTAAGACGAGGGGAGGTAAGGAACTATCATCTAGCTCCGCACTTGATTCACCATCTGTTTTGAGTAGACTTGCGACATCGTCTCCTATTATTCAATCTGATATGCCACAAGTTATTGATGATACTGCTTCTGCTATGAATGACACTTGTGATGATGCTAGTACTCTGCTTGATAATAATGTGCCACTAGGTGAATTTCTTGATGAACAAATTGCTAAAGCTAAAGAAATTGAGAATGTTGAAACTGATGAAAAAATTATGATTCACCTATTATTCCTAGCTCTCCTACTAGAGTTGAAATTACTAAGATACCTGATAATAGAGATGATGTCAAGAAATTACCGAGTAAGCTGAAAGAAAAGTCTATGATGGAGAAAATGAAATGTGATACTAAGTTTGCTACTTCTCCTATCTTTATTACCAATAAGTATTACGAATTCTCTATCGATACTAAGTTATTTACTTTGGTTGAATATGATCATGTTCATGGTTATGAATCTGAATCTATTGTGGCACACCTTACTAATTGAATGATATAGCCACCCTATTTTCTCATGAGGAAAAAAATCACTACTAATATACTCTTAAGTTGTTTCCGTCCTCATTAAAGGGTGATGCTAAGAATTGGTTTAATACTCTTGCTCCTGGTTGTGTGCATAGTCCCCAGGATATGATATATTACTTCTCTAAAAAATATTTTCCTGCTCATAAGAAACAAGCTGCCTTACAGGAAATATTTAACTTTGTGCAAATTGAAGAAGAGAGTCTTCCTCCAGCTATGGGGAGACATCTCCAATTACTTAATGCTTTGCCTAATCATCCTCTTAAGAAAAATGAAATACATGATATCTTCTATAATGGACTAACCGATGCTGCTAGGGACTACCTAGATAGTTTTGCTAGTTGTGTTTTCAGGGAACGAACTGTTGAGCAAGCTGAAGAACTATTGAATTATATATTAAAGAATGCTAATGATTGGACACTTATGATGCTTGTGATCCGCGTTGGTATTTCCTCGAAAAGGAGAGGATGATGTAGTTGGGGAACGAAGTAATTTCAAAATTTTCCTACGCACACGCAAGATCATGGTGATGCATAGCAACAAGAGGGGAGAGTGTCGTCCACGTACCCTCGTAGACCGTTAAGCAGAAGCGTTAGAACAACACGGTTGATGTAGTCGTACGTCTTCACGATCGACCAATCTTCAGTACCGAACGTACAACACCTCCGCGTTCAGCACACGTTCAGCTCGGTGACGTCCCGCAAACTCACGATCCAGTAGAGCTTGAGGGAGAGTTTCATCAGCACGATAGCATGGTGACGATGTTGATGAAGCTACCGACGCAGGGCTTCGCCTAAGCACCGCTACGATATAACCGAGGTGGATTATGGTGGAGGGGGGCACCGCACACGGCTAAGAGATCAACAGATCAATTGTTGGGTGTATGGGGTGCCCCTGCCCCCATATATAAAGGAGCAAGGGGGGAGGCCGGCCGGCCCCTATAGGGCGCGCTAGGAGGAGGAGTCCTCCTCCTAGTAGGAGTAGGACTCCCCTTTCCTACTCCTACTAGGAGGAGGAAAGGAAGGGGGAAGAGGAGAAGGAAGGAGAGGGAGGAAAGGAGGAAAGGGGGGCCGGCCCCCTAGTCCAATTCGGTTTGGGCTAGGGGAGCAGCGCACCCTGCCTCCTCTCTTCCACCACTTGGCCCATGAGTCCCAATACTTCTTCCCCGTATTCTCGTAACTCCCCGGAACTCCGAAAAATACCCGAATCACTCGAAACCTTTCGATGTCCTAATATAGTCGTCTAATATATCGATCTTTACGTCTCGACCATTTCAAGACTCCTCGTCATGTCCCCGATCTCATCCGGGACTCTGAACTATCTTCGGTACATCAAATCACATAAACTCATAATACCGATCGTCACCGAACGTTAAGCGTACGGACCCTACGGGTTCGAGAACTATGTAGACATGACCGAGACACGTCTCCGGTCAATAACCAATAGCGGAACCTGTATGTTCATATTGGCTCCTACATATTCTATGAAGAACTTTATCAGTCAAACCGCATAACAACATACGTTGTTCCCTTTGTCATCGGTATGTTACTTGCCCGAGATTCGATCGTCGGTATCTCAATACCTAGTTCAATCTCGTTACCGGCAAGTCTCTTTACTCGTTTTGTAATGCATCATCCGGCAACTAACTCATTAGTCACATTGCCTGCAAGGCTTATATTGACATTCATTACCGAGAGGGCCCAGAGATACCTCTCCGACAATCGGAGTGACAAATCCTAATCTCGATCTATGCCAACTCAAAAAGTACCATCGGAGACACCTGTAGAGCACCTTGATAATCACCCAGTTATGTTGTGATGTTTGGTAGGACACAAAGTGTTCCTCCGATATTTGGGAGTTGCATAATCTCATAGTTAGAGGAACATGTATAAGTCATGAAGAAAGCAGTAGCAACAAACTAAACGATCATCGTGCTAAGATAACGGAATGGGTCAATTCAATCACATCATTCTTTAATGATGTGATCCCATTAATCAAATGACAACTCATGTCTATTTCTAGGAAACTTAACCATCTTTGATTCAACGAGCTAGTCAAGTAGAGGCATACTAGTGACACTTTATTTGTCTATGTATTCACACATGTACTAACTTTCCGGTTAATACAATTCTAGAATGAATAATAAACATTTATCATGATATAAGGAAATAAATAATAACTTTATTATTGCCTCTAGGGCATATTTCCTTCAGTATCCCACTTGTACTAGAGTCAATAATCTAGTTCACATATTTATGTGATTAGTTTCACATCTCCATGTGACTAATACCCAAAGGGTTTACTAGAGTCAATAATATAGTTCACATCGTTATGTGATTAACACCCAAAGAGTGATCAGGTTTTTCTTGTGAGATAAGTTTAGTCTACGGGTCTACAACATTCAGATCCATATGTATTTCGCAAATTTCTATGTCTACAATGCTCTGCACGGAGCTACTCTAGCTAATTGCTCCCACTTTGAATATGTATCTAGATCGAGACTTAGAGTCATCTAGATTGATGTAAAAAGCTTGCATTGATGTAACTCTTTACAAAGAGCTCTTTTATCACCTCCATAACCGAGAAATATTTCCTTAGTCCTCTAAGGATAATTTTGACCGCTGTCCAGTGATCTACCCCTAGATCACTATTGTACTCCCTTGCCAGAAATATGCTAAGGTATACAATAGGACTGGTAAACAACATAGCATACTTTATAGAACCTATTACTGAGGCATAGGGAATGACTTTTCATTCTCTTTCTATTTTCTTCTGTGGTCGGGTTTTGAGTCTTTACTCAACTTCACACCTTGCAACACAGGCAAGAACTCTTTCTTTGACTGTTCCATTTTGGACTACTTCAAAATCTTGTCAAGGTATGTACTCATTGAAAAAAAACTTATCAAGCATCTTGATCTATCACTATAGATCTTGATGCTCAATATGTAAGTAGCTTCACCGAGGTCTTCCTTTGAAAAACTCCTTTCAAACACTCCTTTATGCTTTCCAGAAAATTCTACATTATTTCCGATCAACAATATGTCATTTACATATACTTATCTGGAATGCTGTAGTGCTCCCACTCACTTTCTTGTAAATACAGGCTTCACCACAAGTCTATATAAAACCATATGCTTTGATCACTTTATCAAAGCATATATTCCAACTTCCGAGATGCTTGCACCAGTCCATAGATGGATCGCTGGAGCTTGCTCACTTTGTTAGCACCTTTAGGATCGACAAAAACTTCTGGTTGCATCATATACAACTCTTCTTTAAGCATGAAGGAATACAATTTTGACATCCATTTGCCATATTTCATAAAATCCGGCAACTGCTAACATGATTCGGACAAACTTTTAAGCATTGATACGAGTGAGAAAATCTCATCGTAGTCAACACCTTGAACTTGTCGAAAACATTTTGCGACAATTCAAGCTTTGTAGATAGTAACACTACTATCAGTGTCCGTCTTCCTCTTGAAGATCCATTTATTCTCAATGATTCATCGATCATCAGGCAAGTCAATCAAAGTCCATAGTTTGCTCTCATACATGGATCCCCTCTCAGATTTCATGGCCTCAAGCCATTTTGCGGAATCTAGGTTCATCGTCGCTTCCTCATAGTTTGTAGGTTCGTGATGGTCTAGTAACATGATTTAAAAAAAGGATTACCGTACCACTCTGGTGCGGACCATACTCTGGTTGTCCTACGAGGTTTGGTAGTAACTTGATCAGAAGTTTCATGATCATCATCATTAGCTTCCTCACTAATTGGTGTAGAGATCACTAGAACTAATTTCTGTGATGAACTACTTTCCAATTCGGGAGCAGGTAGTTCTACATTCCTCCCACTCACTTCTTTCGATAGAAATTCCTTCTCTAGAAAGGATCCATTGTTACCAACAAATGTCTTGCCTTTGGATCTGTGATAGAAGGTGTACCCAACAGTGTCCTTTGGGTATCCTATGAAGACACATTTCTCCGATCCGGGTTTGAGCTTATTAGGATGAAACTTTTTCACATAAGCATCGCAATCCCAAACTTTAAGAAATGACAACTTCAGTTTCTTGCCAAACCACAATTCATATGGCGTCGTCTCAACGGATTTAGATGGTGCGCTATTTAATGTGAATGCAGCTGTCTCAAATGCATAACCCCAAAACGACAGTGGTAAATCGGTAAGAGACATCATAGATTGCACCATATCTAATATAGTACAGTTACGATGTTCGAACACACCATTACGCTGTGGTGTTCCAGGTGGCGTGAGTTGCGAAACTATTCCACATTGTTTCAAATGAAGACCAAACTCGTAACTCAAATATTCTCCTCCATGATCAGATCATAGAAACTTTACTTTCTTGTTACGATGATTTTCCACTTCACTCTGAAATTATTTGAACTTTTTAAATGTTTCAGATTTATGTTTCATCAAGAAGATATACCCATATCTTACTCAAATCATCTGTGAAGGTCAAAAAATAAAGATACCTGCCGCGAGCCTCAACACTCATCGGACTGCATACATCAGTATGTATTATTTCCAACAAGTCTGTTGCTCGCTCCATTGTTTCGGAGAACGGAGTCTTAGTCATCTTGCCCATGAGGCATGGTTCACAAGCATCAACTGATTCATAATCAAGTGATTCCAAAAGCCCATCAGCATGGATTTTCTTCATGCGCTTTACACCAATATGACCTAAATGGCAGTGCCACAAATAAGTTGCACTATCATTATTAACTTTGCATCTATTGGCTTCAATATTATGAATATGTGTATCACTATGATCGAGATTCAATAAACCATTCACCTTGGGTGTATGACCATTGAAGGTTTTATTCATGTAAACATAACAACAATTATTCTCTGACTTTAAATGAGTAACCGTATTGCAATAAACATGATCAAATCATATTCATGCTTAACGCAAACACCAAATTACATTTATTTAGGTTTAACACTAATCCCGAAAGTATAGGGAGTGTGCGATGATGATCATATAAATCTTGGAACCACTTCTAACACACATCGTCACTTCACCCTTAACTAGTCTCTGTTCATTCTGCAACTCCCGTTTCGAGTTACTAATCTCAGCAACTGAACTAGTATCAAATACTGAGGGGTTGCTATAAACACTATTAAAGTACACATTAATAACATGTATATAAAATATACCTTTGTTCACTTTGCCATCCTTCTTATCCGCCAAATACTTGGGAAAGTTCTGCTTCCAGTGACCAGTCCCTTTGCAGTAGAAGCACTTAGTCTCAGGCTTAGGTCTAGACTTGGGATTCTTCACTTCAGCAGCAACTTGCTTCCCGTTCTTCCTGAAATTCCCCTTCTCCCGCCCTTTTCTTGAAACTAGTGGTCTTGTCAACCATCAACACTTGATGCTTTTCTTGATTTCTACCTTCATCGATTTCTGCATCATGAAGAGCTTGGGAATCGTTTCCATTATCCCTAGCAAATTATAGTTCATCACGAAGTTCCAGTAACTTGGTGATAGTGACTAGTGAACTCTGTCAATCACTATCTTATCTGGAAGGTTAACTCCCACTTGATTCAAGTGATTGTAGTACTCAGACATTCTGAGCATATGCTCACTAGTTGAGCTATTCTCCTCCATCTTGTAGGCAAAGTACTGTCAGAGGTCTTCTACCTCTCGACACGGGCATGAGTATGAAATACCAATTTCAACTCTTAGAACATCTTATATGCTCTGTGGCATTCAAAATGTTTTTGAAATCCCGGTTCTAAGCCGTAAAGCATGGTGCACTAAACTATCAAGTTGTCATCATACCGAGCTTTATCAAACGTTCATAACGTCTGTATCTGCTCCTGCAATAGGTCCGTCACCTAGCGGTGCATCAAGGACATAATTCTCCTGTGCAACAATGAGGATAATCCTCAGATCACGGACCTAGTCCGCATCATTGCTACTAACATCTTTCAATTTATTTTTGTCTAGGATCATATAAAAAATGAACGGGGAAGCTATGTGCGAGCTATTGATCTACAACATAGAAATGCAATACTATCAGGACTAAGTTCATGATAAATTTAAAGTTCAATTAATCATATTACTTAAGAACTCCCACTTAGATAGACATCCCTCTAGTCATCTAAATAATCACGTGATCCAAATCAACTAAACCATGCCCGATCATCACGTGAGATGGAGTAGTTTACAATGGTGAACATCATTATGTTGATCATATCTACTATATGATTCACGCTCGACCTTTCGGTCGCCAGTGTTCCGAGGCCATATCTGCATATGCTAGGCTCTTCAAGTTTAACCCGAGTAATTCTGCGTGTGCAAAACTGGCTTACACCTGTTGTAGATGAAAGTTGAGCTTATCACACCCGATCATCACGTGGTGTCTCGGCACCACGAACTTTGGCAACGGAGCATCCTCAGGGAGAACACTTTTACCTTGAAACTTAGTGAGAGATCATCTTATAAAGCTACCGCCGAACTAAGCAAAATAAGATGTATAATATATAAACATCACATGCAATCAAAATATGTACATGATATGGCAATGATCATCTTGCGCCTTTGATCTCCATCTCCAAAGTACCGTCATGATCTCTATCGCCATCGGCATGACACCATGATCTCCATCATCTTGATCTCTATCAACGTGTCGTCACATGGTCATCTCGCCAATTATTGCTCTTGCAACTATTGCTATCACATAGCGATAAAGCAAAGCAATTATTTGGCGCTTGCATCTTATGCAATAAAGAGACAACCATAAGGCTTAAGCCAATTGCCGATAACTTCAAAAAATATGATCATTTCATACAACAATTTATATGTCATCACATCTTGACCATATCACATCACAACATGCCCTGCAAAAACAAGTTAGACGTCAATCTACTTTGTTGTTGCAAGTTTTACGTGGCTGCTACGGGCTGAGCACGAACCGTTCTTACCTACGCATCAAAAACCACAACGCGGTATAGTGATTGCTTTTTGATCTTCAGAAAGAACCCTGTTCATTGAATCCGATTCAACTAAAGCTGGAGAAACAGACACCCACTAGCCACCTATGTGCGAAGCACGTCGGTAGAACCAGTCTCGCGTAAGCGTACGCGTAATGTCGGTCTGGGCCGCTTCATCCAACAATGCCGCTGAATCAAGAATCAACTAGTCACGGCAAGCAATATGTATATACCCACGCCCACAACTCCTTTGTGTTCTACTCGTGCATATGACATCTACGCATAAACCTGGCTCGGATTCCACTGTTGGGGAACGAAGTAATTTCAAAATTTTCCTATGCACACGCAAGATCATGGTGATGCATAGCAACGAGAGGGGAGAGTGTAGTCCACGTACCCTCGTAGACCATTAATCGGAAGCGTTATAACAACGCGGTTGATGTAGTCGTATGTCTTCATGATCGACCGATCTTCAGTCCCGAATGTATGGCACCTCCGCATTTAGCACACATTCAGCTCGGTGACGTCCCATGAAGTCATGATCCAGTAGAGCTCGAGGGAGATTTTTGTCAGCACGACGGCGTGGTGACGATGTTGATGAAGCTGCCGACGCAGGGCTTCGCCTAAGCACCGCTACGATATAACCGAGGTGGATTATGGTGGAGGGGGGCACCGCACACGGCTAAGAGATCAACAGATCAATTGTTGTGTGTATGGGGTGCCCCCTGCCCCCGTATATAAAGGAGCAAGGGGGAGGCCGGCCGGCCCGTGTAAGGCGCGCCAGGAGGAGGATTCCTCCTCCTAGTAGGAGTAGGACTCCCCTTTCCTACTCCTAATAGGAGGAGGAAAGGAAGGGGGAAGAGGAGAAGGAAGGAGAGGGAGGAAAGGAGGAAAGGGGGATGCGCGCCCTGCCTCCTCTCTTCCACCACTTGGCCCATGAGGCCCAATACTTCTTCCCCGTATTCCCGTAACTCCCCAGTACTTCGAAAAATACCCGAATCACTCGGAACCTTTCCGATGTCCGAATATAGTCGTCCAATATATCGATCTTTACGTCTCGACCATTTAGAGACTCCTCGTCATGTCCCCGATCTCATCCGGGACTCTGAACTACCTTCGGCACATCAAATCACATAAACTCATAATACCGATCGTCATCGAACGTTAAGCGTGCGGACCCTACGGGTTCGAGAACTATGTAGACATGACCGAGACACGTCTCCGGTCAATAACCAATAGCGGAACCTGGATGTTCATATTGTCTCCTACATATTCTACGAAGATTTTTATCGGTCAAACCGCATAACAACATATGTTGTTCCCTTTGTCATCGATATGTTACTTGCCCGAGATTCGATCGTTGGTATCTCAATACCTAGTTCAATCTCGTTACTGGCAAGTCTCTTTACTCGTTTCGTAATGCATCATCTCGCAACTAATTCATTAATCACATTGCTTGCAAGGCTTATAGTGATATGCATTACCGAGAGGGCCCAGAGATACCTCTCCGACAATCGGAGTGACAAATCCTAATCTCGATCTATGCCAACTCAACAAGTACCATCGGAGACACCTGTAGAGCACCTTTATAATCACCCAGTTACGTTGTGATGTTTGGTAGCACACAAAGTGTTCCTCCAGTATTCGGGAGTTGCATAATCTCATAGTCAGAGGAACATGTATAAGTCATGAAGAAAGCAGTAGCAACAAACTAAACAATCATCGTGCTAAGCTAACGGAATGGGTCAAGTCAATCACATCATTCTCTAATGATGTGATCCTGTTAATCAAATGACAACTCATGTCTATGGCTAGGAAACTTAACCATCTTTGATTCAACGAGCTAGTCAAGTAGAGGCATACTAGTGACACTTTGTTTTTCTATGTATTCACACATGTACTAAGTTTCCGGTTAATACAATTCTAGCATGAATAATAAACATTCATCATGATATAAGGAAATAAATAATAACTTTATTATTGCCTCTAGGGCATATTTCCTTCAGATGCAACACAACAGAGGTAAGTATTTCCCTCAGTTATGAAACCAAGGTTATCAATCCAGTAGGAGAACCAAGCAACACGATGTAAACAATACTTGCACACAAACAACAAATCGCAACCCAACGTGTAAAGGGGTTGTCAATCCCTCAACGATATTGAGATAGATTAAATTGTATTGGTTTTGGTAAATAGATCTGACAAAAACACAAAATTAAATAAATAAAGAAAAATCACAGCAAGGTATTTTTGGTTTAATATGATAGGAAATAGACCCGGGGGTGGTAGTTTGCACTAGAGGTTTCTCTCAAGAAAATAACATATCATGAGTAAAGAAATTACTGTTGGGCAATTGACAGAAAAGCAGACAATTATGACAATATCCAAGGCAATGATCATGTATATAGGCATCACGTTCAAGATTAGTAGACCGACTCCTGCATGAATCTACTACTATTAATCCACACATCAACCACTATCCATCATGCATCTAGTGTATTAACTTCATGTAAAAACGGAGTAATGCAATAAGAACGATGACATGATGTAGACAAGATAAACTCATGTATGAATAAACCCCATCTTGTTAACCTTAATAGCAATGATTCATGCATGTCATGTCTCTTTCTGTCACTAAGATTGAGCACCGCAAGATAGAACTCATCACAAAGCACCTCTTCCCATGGCAAGAAAAATCAATCTAGTTGGCCAAACCAAACCAAAAATTTGGAGAAAAAATACAAGGCTATAACAATCATGCATATAAGAGTTCAGTGAAGACTCAAATAATATCCTTAGATAGATCTGGTCATAAACTCACAATTCATCGGATCCCAACAAACACACCGCAAAAAAGTGTTACATCAAATAGATCTCCAAGAACATCGAGGAGAACATTGTATTGAAGATCAAAAAGAGAGAAGAAGCCATCTAACTACTAACTACAGAGCCGTAGGTCTGTGGTAAAATAGTCAAGCTTCATCAGAGGGGCAACAAGGATTATGAAGAACCCCTCCGTGATTGTTGCCCCCTCCGGCAGAGTGCCAGACAAGGCCTCTAGATTGGATCTTGTGGTTCTGGAACTTGCAGCGGCGGAAAAAATATTTCCTCGACTCCCCTAGGGTTTTGGAGTTTTTAGAGGATTTATAGAGGTGGAAGTAGGTCAAGAAGGTTCCCGTGGGCTCCACTACCCACCAGGGCGCGCCGGAGGCCCCTGGCATGCCCCGGTGCCTAGTGGGCCCCACGGACCTCCTCTTGTGTTCCCCTTTAGCTTCCAAGGCCTCTTATCACCAGAAAAATTCTCCAAAAAGTTTCATGGCATTTGGACTTTGTTTGGTATTGGTATTCTGCAAAGTAAAAAACAAGCAAAAAGCAACAACTGGCACTGGGCACTATGTCAACAGGTTAGTCCCAAAAAGTGATTTAAACTTGCTAGTAAATGTATATAAAACATCCAAGATTGATAATATAACAACATGGAACAATAAAAAATTATAGATACATTAGAGATTTATCAGCATCCCCAAGCTTAATTCTTGCTCGTCCTTGAGTAGGTAATGATAAAAACAGAATTTTTTATGTGGAATGCTGCCTATCATGTTCATCACATATTGTTTTATTTTGTAGCATGGACATTTGGACTTTAGATGATTCAAGGCAATAATGTATAATTGACATGAGGACATCAATACTCAAGCATATCAACATGCAACCATGTCTTTCAAAATATCAATGCTAAAGAAAGCTATCCCTAGCCCATTATGCTCAATCATTGATCCATTCTTGAAACACACTCAAATATTAGCTACATCCAATGCACAAGTATGATAATAGTGTTCCCTAGTTTGTGCTTTATAAGAGAAGATGGAGACTCAATAAAAATAAAAATTGTATAAAAGTAAATAGATAGACCCTTCGCAGAGGGAAGTAGAGATTTGTAGAGGTGCCAGAGCTCATAGCTTAAATTGAGAGATAAAATTATTTTGCGAGGAATGCTTTTCCTTTCAATGAAAACGACCAAGAATTCCCAATATCTTCCATGCTAGATAAATCATAGGCGGTTCCCAAACATAAAATAAAGTTTATTTCCTTTTCCACCATTCTTTCACAATCCATGGCTAGCCGTATCCACGGGTGCCTTCCATACCAACACTTTCCAAGGAATTTATTACTGACAACATATAATATTTTTTTCATTTTGGGACTGGGCATCCCTATTACCTACCACACACTTGTGCAATGACAAGTGAATAAACACTCATCTTGAGAATAACATATCTAACATGGAAAATATTGCCCAGCCCCGCCGCTTCGAGCGGTACGGGCACACAAAAAGGAAATTCATTTTGAAAATTAGAGTTGGCACATACAAATTTACTTGGAATGACATGGAAATACCGTATATAGGTAGGTATGGTGGACTCATTTGGCATAACTTTGGGTTTAAGGAGTTGGTTGCACAAGTGATTGCTTGTATCTGCGTTGGTAATTCCCCGAAGAGGAGAGGATGATGTAGCACAACAACGGTAAGTATTTCCCTCAGTTATGAAACCAAGGTTATCAATCTAGTAGGAGAACCAAGCAACACTATATAAACAACACCTGCACACAAACAACAAAAACTTGCAACCCAACGCGTAAGAGGGGTAGTTAGTCCCTCCTCGGTGTTGAGATAGATTAAATTGTATGAGATTGGATAAATAGATCTAGCAAAAACACATAATAAAATAAAGAAAGAAAAAGTGTAGCAAGGTATTTTTGGTTTAATATGATAGGAAATAGACCCAGGGGTTGTAGATTGCACTAGAGACTTCTCTCGAGAAAATAACATACGATGGGTAAACAAATTACTGTTGGTTAATTGATAGAAGAGCAAATAATAATGACGATATCCAAGGCAATGATCATGTATATAGGCATCACGTCTAAGATTAGTAGACCGACTCCTGCCGGCATCTACTACTATTACTCCACACATCGACCGCTATCCAACATGCATCTAGTGTATTAAGTTCATGGACAAACGAAGTAATGCAATAAGAACAATGACATGATCTAGACAAGACCTATTCATGTAGGAATAGACCCCATATTTTTATCCTTAATGGAAATGATACATGTGTGTCATGCCTCTTTCTGTCACCGAGATTGAGCACCGCAAGATCGAACCCATCAAAGCACCTCTTCCCACGGCAAGAAAAATCAATCTAGTTGGCCAAACTAAACTAAAGTTTCGGAGAAGAAATACGAGGCTATAAGAATCATGCATAAGAGAGTTCAACAAAGACTCAAATAATATTCATGGATAGATCTGATCATAAACTCACAATTGGTCGGATCCTAACAAACACACCGCAAAAAGTCTTTACATCAAATAGATCTCCAAGTACATCGAGGAAAACATTGTATTGATGATCAAAAAGAGAGAAGAATCCATCTAGCTACTGCCTACGGACCCGTAGGTCTGTGGTAAACTAGTCACGCATCATCGGAGGGGCAAGGGTGATGACGAAGAACTCCTCCATGATCGTTGAGCCCTCCGGCAGAGTGCCGGAGAAGGCCTCTAGATTCAATCTCGTGGTTCTGGAACTTGCATCGGCTGGAATTGTGTTTCATCAACTACCATAGGGTTTTGGGGATTTTAGAGTACTTATAGAGGCAGATGTCGGTGGAGGGGGTGCCCGTGGGCCCCACTATCCACCAAGGCACGCCTGGGGGCCCTAGCGCTCCCTGGTGCCTAGTGGGCCCCACAGCCCCCTTCGGTGCACTTCTTGGGCCTCCCGGGTGTCTTCTAGGCAGAAAAAATTCTCCAAAAAGTTTCGTGGCATTTGGACTCCGTTTGGTATTGATATTCTGCGAAGTAAAAAACAAGCAAAAAACAACAGCTAGCACTGGGCACTATGTCAATAGGTTAGACCCAAAAATTATATAAAGTTGCTAGTAAATGAGTATAAAACATCCAAAAATGATACTTTAATAGCATGGAACAATCAAAACCTAAAGATACATTGGAGACGTATCAGCATCACCAAGCTTAATTCCTGTTCGTCCTCGAGGAGGTAAATGATAAAAACATATTTTTTGATCTGGAATGCTACCTGATGACCCACAAGTATAGGGGATCTATTGTAGTCCTTTCGATAAGTAAGAGTGTCGAACCCAACGAGGAGCAGAAGAAAATGATAAGCGGTTTTCAGCAAGGTATTCTCTGCAAGTACTGAAATAAGTGGTAACAGATAGTTTTGCGATAGGATAAATTGTAACGAGCAACAAGTAACAAAAGTAAATAAAGTGCAGCAAGGTGGCCCAATCCTTTTGTAGCAAAGGACAAGCCGGAACAAACTCTTATAATAGAAAAAGCGCTCCCGAGGACACATGGGAATATCGTCAAGCTAGTTTTCATCACATTCATATGATTCGCGTTCGATAATTTGATAATTTGATATGTGGGTGGACCGGGGCTTGTGTTCTGTTCTTACTTGAACAAGCATCCCACTTATGATCAACCTCTATTGCAAGCATCCGCAACTACAACAAAAGTATTAAGGTAAACCTAACCATAGCATGAAACATATGGATCCAAATCATCCCCTTACGAAGCAACGCATAAACTAGGGTTTAAGCTTCTGTCACTCTAGCAACCCATCATCTACTTATTACTTCCCAATGCCTTCCTCTAGGCCCAAATAATGGTGAATTTTTATGTAGTCGACGTTCACATAAAACCACTAGAGGCTAGACAACATACATCTTATCAAAATATCAAACGAATACCAAATTCACATGACTACTAATAGCAAGACTTCTCCCTTGTCCTCAGGAACAAATGTAACTACTCACAAAGCATATTCATGTTCATAATCAGAGGGGTAATAATATGCATATAGGATCTGAACATATGATCTTCCACCAAGTAAACCAATTAGCATCAACTACAAGGAGTAATCAACACTACTAGCAACCTACTAGCACCAATCCCGGACTTTGAGACAAGAATTGGATATAAGAGATGAACTAGGGTTTGGAGATGAGATGGTGCTGGTGAAGATGTTGATGGAGATTTCCCTCTCCCGATGAGAGGATCATTGGTGATGACGATGGTGATGATTTCCCCCTCCCGGAGGGAAGTATCCCCGGCAGAACAGCTCTGCCGGAGCTCTAGATTGGTTCCGCCAAGGTTCCGCCTCGTGGCGGCGGAGTCTCGTCCCGAAAAGTTCCTTCTTATTTTTTTCTCATTGAAAGACTTCATATAGGAGAAGATGGATGTCGGAGAGCCACCAGGGGGCCCACGAGGTAGGGGGCACGCCCTAGGGGGGCACCCTCGTGAGCAGGGTGTGGGCCCCCTGGCCTTCATCTTTGGCGAGGATTTTTCTTTATTTGTTTTAAGATGTTCCGTGGAGTTTTAGGACTTTTGGAGTTGCGCAGAATAGGTCTCTAATATTTGCTCCATTTCCAGCCCAGAATTCTAGCTGCCGACATTCTCCTTCCTTATGTAAACCTTGTAAAATAAGAGAGAATAGCCATAAGTATTGTGACATAAAGTGAAATAACAGTCCATAATGCAATAAATATCGATATAAAAGCATGATGCAAAATGGACGTATCAACTCCCCCAAGCTTAGACCTCGCTTGTCCTCAAGCGAAAAGCCGATAACAATAAATATGTCCTCATGTTTAGAGGTAGAGGCGTCGATAAAAATAAAATACGGACATGAAGGCATCATGATTATTCTCATAACAACAACATATATAGATTTTGTCATATGATTACTTATGTTCAAGTGATGATCTATTCACAATGCAAAGGTATAAATCATAAACCTTATTGGGCTCCGACAAACTATAATCTCAGTCATTGAAGCAATTGCAATTTATCATAACACCGGAAAGAGTCTATGTCAGAGCTAAAAAGCAAGTCCACATACTCAACTATCATTTAGTCCTCCATAATTGCTAACACTCACGCAATACTTGTGGTTACGGAGTTTTAATCGGGCACAGAGAAAGATAAGGGCTTACGGTTTTCCCCACAACCTTTTACCTCAAGGGTAATGTCAACAATAATGGTTCATGCTCCCCTACATCCAATTAGATATATATATATATATCATGTTCTTTCCAACATGCCGAGCTTGCCAAAGGATAAAATGAAAAAGAAAAGGTGAAGATCACCATGACTCTTGCATAAGGTAGAAGATAATAATAAAGGATAGGCCCTTCGCAGAGGGAAGCAAAGGTTGCCATGCGCTTTTATGGTTGGATGCATAAAATCTCAATGCGAAAGAACGTCACTTTATATTGCCCCTTGTGATATGAACCTTTATTATGCAGTCCGTCGCTTTTATTACTTTCACATCACAAGATCGTATAAAGATTATTTCTCCCACAACAATCAATCATACATATTTAGAGCAATTTTTATTGCTTTGCACCGATGACAACTTACTTGAAGGATCTTACTCAATCCATAGGTAGATATGGTGGACTCTCATGGCAAAACTGGTTTAAAGGTATTTGGAAGCACAAGTAGTATTTCTACTTGGTGCTGAGAATTTGGCTAGCATGAGGGGGAAAGGCAAGCTCAACAAGTTAGAGGATCCATGACAACATACTTTATCTCGGATATAAGAAAGACATAACTCATTACATTGTCTTCCTTGTCCAACATAAACTCTTTAGCATGTCATATTTTAATGAGTGCTCCCAATCATAAAAGATGTCAATGATAATATATCTATATGTGAAGACCTCTCTTTCCTTATTACTTCCTATTAATTGCAACAATGACCAAAGCTATGTCTGCCAACTCCCAACAACTTTTAATCATCATACTCTTTCTATGTGAAGTCATTACTCTCAATAAGATCAATATGAACTTTTTGTTTCTTTTTATTCTTTTCTCTTTTCTTTTATTCTCCCAAGATCATGGCAAAATAATCAAGCCCTTAACTCAACACTAATCTTTATTATATAGCTCACGGACTCAATTACAAAGAGAGATCATAAAGCAAAACTCAAAACTAGATCATGCCATGAACTTTATTCTACTAGATCAAGATACTACTAATAGGATTGAACTAAAAAAACGATGAAGATAGGAGTTGTGATTGTGATACGATACCGGAGCACCTCCCCCAAGCTTGGCAGTTGCCAAGGGGAGTGCCCATACCCAAGTGATTATGTCTCCTTCTTTGTCGGTGAAGAAGGTGGAGGTGACGGATAATCGCACATCGAGCATAAGAGGTCCTCCAGCTTGCGAATAATGCCCTTGAGTGCAACAATATGCTCCTTCAACAAAATATTTTCTTGTGTGAGATACTTGTTTTGAACACGAGCTAACTCAATCATCTTGAAAGCTTCAATCTTAGTTGGGGTAAGAAGGTTATGATCAATTTGAAGGATGTCTTTTGCTTCTGGAGCTTGATCCTCCGTGGCCTTCTTGATCCTTTCATCCTTGTTGACCCTCGTGGGTTCTTCCCTCTTCAGATCTATCCTCATTAGCCAAGCATCGTTGTCACCATTGTTGGAGGAGGGAGACGACATGATGCCTAGCCTGGAAAACCCTGACAGGAAACAGCTCGAAACAAGAACAGAGGAGGTTTGTGTGATACGGGAGTCAAAACCTCCGGGAGAATATATAATGAATTTTTACCGACCAAAATACGTAACGTGCAAGAAAACAGAGTCCGGAAGGAACACGAGGTGCTCACGAGGTAGGGGGCGCGCCCAGGGGGGTAGGGCGCGCCCACCACCCTCGTGGGGCCCTCGTGTCCTTCCCGGACTGCCACTTATTTTTCTATTTTTCTAAATATTCCAAAATGGAGAAATCTTGCCTTAAAAATTGTTTTGGAGTCAGTTTACTTACCGTACCACATACATATTCCTTTTCGGAGTCTGAAACGTTCCGAAAAGTGTCCCTTATGTATTCCTCCGGGGTTATGGTTTCAATAATATTGGTTTCAACATTTATGGGATTACCTGAGATATAATGTTTAATTCTTTGACCATTTACCACCTTCGGATTTGTGCCCTTGAAGTTGTTGATTTTTATGGCACCAGAACGATAGACCTCTTAGATAACGTAGGGGCCTTCCCATTTAGAAAGAAGTTTTCCTGCAAAAAATCTTAAACGAGAATTGTATAGCAATACATAATCACCTACATTAAACTCACGCTTTTGTATCCTTTTGTCATGCCATCTTTTAACTTTTTATTTAAACAACTTGGCATTTTCATAAGCTTGGGTTCTCCATTCATCAAGTGAGCTAATATCAAATAACCTCTTCTCACCGGCAAGTTTAAAATCATAGTTAAGCTCTTTAATAGCCCAATATGCATTATGTTCTAGTTCGAGAGGTAAGTGACATGCTTTTCCACAAACCATTTTATATGGAGACATACCCATAGGATTTTTATATGCAGTTCTATAAGCCCATAATGCATCATCAAGTTTCTTGGACCAATTCTTTCTAGACCTATTAACAGTCTTTTGCAAAATTAATTTGAGCTCTCTATTGCTCAACTCTACTTGACCACTAGACTGAGGGTGATAAGGAGATGCAATTCTATGATTAACATCATATTTAGCAAGCATTTTACGGAAAGCACCATGAATAAAGTGTGAACCACCATCAGTCATTAAATATCTAGGGACTCCAAACCTCGGAAAAATAACTTCCTTAAGCATTTTAATAGAAGTGTTATGATCAGCACCACTAGTGGGAATAGCTTCTACCCACTTAGTAACGTAATCAACAGCAACTAAAATATGTGTGTATCCATTAGAGGTAGGAAAAGGTCCCATATAATCAAAGCCCCAAACATCAAACGGTTCAATAACAAGAGAATAATTCATAGGCATTTCTTGATGTCTACTAATATTACCAATTCTTTGACATTCATCACAAGACAAGACAAACTTACGGGCATCCTTGAAGAGATTAGGCCAACAAAAACCAGATTGCAATACCTTATGTGCAGTTCTATCTCCAGCGTGGTGTCCTCCATAAGCCTCGGAATGACACTTGCGTAGGATCTGTTCCTGTTCATGCTCAGGTACACAACGTCTAATAACACCATCTACTCCTTCTTTATAAAGATGTGGGTCATCCCAAAAGTAATGTCTTAAATCATAGAAAAACTTTTTCTTTTGCTGGTATGTGAAGCTAGGTGGTATAAACTTAGCAACAATATAATTAGCATAATCAACATACCATGGAGTACTACGAGAAGTACTTATAACATTTAATTGTTCATCAGGAAAGCTATCATTAATAGGTAGTGGGTCATCAAGAATATTTTCTAACCTAGACAAGTTGTCTGCAACGGGGTTCTCACCTCCCTTTCTATCAACAATATGCAAATCAAATTCTTGTAGCAAGAGAACCCATCTAATAAGTCTAGGTTTAGCATCTTTCTTTTCCACAAGGTATTTAATAGCAACATGATTAGTTTGAATAGTTACTTTAGAATCAACAATATAAGATCTGAACTTATCACAAGCAAATACAACTGCTAAAAGCTCTTTTTCAGTAGTAGCGTAATTTCTTTGAGCATTGTCTAGGGTCTTACTAGCATAATGAATAACATTTAATTTCTTATCAACTCTTTGCCCTAGAACAGCACCTACAGCATAATCACTAGCATCACACATAATTTCAAAGGGTAAATTCCAATCAGGTGGCTGAACAACAGGTGCAGTGACTAATGCTTTCTTAAGTATTTCAAATGCTTCTACACAATCATCATCAAAAACAAATGGTATATCTTTTTGCAATAAATTAGTCAGAGGCTGAGAAATTTTTGAGAAGTCCTTGATGAACCTCCTGTAAAATCTGGCATGACCAAGGAAATTTCTTATACCTTTGATGTCCTTGGGACATGACATCTTTTCAATAGCATCGACCTTGGCTTTATCAACTTCAATACCTCTTTCAAAAACTTTATGCCCCAAGACAATACCTTCATTAACCATAAAGTGGCACTTTTCCCAATTCAAGACAAGATTAGTTTCTTCACATCTCTGCAAAACTCGATCAAGATTGCTCAAGCAATCGTCAAAAGAGGAACCATAGACGGAAAAGTCGTCCATGAAAACCTCACAAATTTTTTCACGAAAGTCAGAGAATATAGCCATCATGCATCTTTGAAAGGTATCAGGTGCATTACATAAACCTAAAGGCATACATCTATAAGCAAAAGTACCAAAAGGGCATGTAAAAGTAGTCTTTGATTGATCTCTAGCCGACACAAGTATTTGAGAGAAACCAGAATAACCATCTAGAAAGCAATAGTGTGTATGTTTGCATAATCTTTCTAGCATTTTATCAATAAAAGGTAAGGGGTAATGATCTTTCTTAGTAGCTTTATTTAATTTGCGGAAATCAATTACCATCCTATAACCTGTGATAATTCTTTGTGGAATCAATTCATCTTTATCATTAGGAACAACAGTAATACCTCCCTTCTTAGGGACACAATGGACAGGAATTACCCACTCACTATCAGCAACGGGATAGATTATACCTGCCTCTAGAAGCTTTAGTATTTCTTTTCTTAGCACTTCTTTCATTTTAGGATTCAGACGTCGTGAAGGATCACGAACTGGTTTGGCATCTGCTTCCAAATTTATTTTATGTTGACACAAAGTGGGACTAATGCCCTTAAGATCATCAAGAGTATATCCAATAGCAGCACGACGCTTCTTCAGAGTTTTCAATAATCTTTTTTCTTCATGCTCTGAAAGGTTAGCACAAATAATAACAAGATATATCTTCTTTTAATCAAGATAAGCATATTTAAGATTATCAGGCAAGGGTTTAAGCTCAAACATGGGATCTCCCTTGGGTGGAGGAGGATCCCCTAAAATTTCAACAGGCAAATTATGTTGCAGAATAGGTTCCTGTTTAAAGAATACTTCATCTATTTCCCTTCTTTCATTCATGAACATATCATTTTCATGGTCTAGCAAATAATGTTCTAAAGGATCACTAGGAGGTACGGCAATAGAAGCAAGACCAATAATTCCATCCTTACTAGGTAATTCTTCCTCACGATGTTGTTTACTAAATTTAGAAAAATTAAACTCATGAACCATATCATCCAAGCCAACAGTAACAACATTCTTTGTGTAGTCTATGGTAGCATTGACAGTATTTAAGAAGGGTCTACCAAATATAATGGGACAAAAGCTATCTTGTGGGGAACCAAGAACAAGAAAATCAGCAGGTTATTTAGTTTTCCCATACAAGACTTCAACATCTCTAATAATTCCCATTGGTGAAATAGTATCTCTATTATCAAGTTTAATAGTAACAACAATTTCTTCTAACTCAACAGGTGCAATGTCATGCATAATTTCTTTGTATAAGTCAATAGGTATTGCACTAGCAGTAGCACCCATATCACATAAGCCATGATAACAATGATCTCCTATTGTAACAGAAATAACGGGCACGCCTACCACAGGTCTATGTTTATCTTTAGCACAAGGTTTAGCAATTCTAGCAGTTTCACCTTCGAATGGAATAACATGCCCATCAATATTATTAGACAAGAGATCTTTAACAATAGCAATATTAGGTTCTACTTTAACTTGCTCAGGAGGTGTATAAGTTCTAATATTGCTTTTACGAACAATAGTTGAAGCTTTAGCATGATCCTTTATTCTAATAGGGAAAGGTGGTTTCTCAACATAAGAAGTAGGAACAATAGGATCATTATAAGTGACAGTCTTTTCTTCAACTTTAATAGGTGCAGCTACTTTTACTTCTCTGGGAGGATGATATTTAAACCACTTCTCCTTAGGGAGATCAACATAAGTAGCAAAAGATTCATAGAAAGAAGCTACTATCTCAGAGTCAAGTCCATATTTAGTGCTAAACTTATGAAAAATATCGATGTCCATAAAAGATTTAACACAATCAAACTTAGGTGTCATACCTGACTCCTTACCTTTGTTGAGGTCCCAATCTTCAGAGTTGCATTTAATTCTATCCAATAAATTTGTAACATCCCAAATTTTCAATTTGCAATGTTATACATTAGATCATCATGCATATCATATTTTATTTTGCATTTTGGTTGATCCTAGAAATTCTACGCAACTCAATGACCCACGGAGAGAGTTGGGGATTTCGTTATTTTCATATTTGAGTTCTCTCAAATTTTGAGAATAGGATCATTTGATTTTATTTATTTTATCATCAATTATTTCTATTACAAAAATATGAGAGAGGGAATAAAATGACTTTCCCAAAATAAAGAAATATTGAGGATTTAATAAAAAAATCAAATAAGATTTTATTTCAGAGTTTTTCGGTGTTTTATTTGAATTTAGGAAAAATGTGCGTTTTTCAAAATTGCATTTAGGGCCCAAATAAATGTTCACCTTGTGCAGCTTGATTTTAGAAGCCCGTGAAAATTTATTTCGGAATTTTTGGAGTTGGTTTAGTATTTATTTTTATTTTTCTTCCAAGCAGAATAATTAAAAAAAATCAGCGTTCATCGTTTTTCTTTTTCTCGGATTAAATCCGCGATTTTTCTAATCGCGATTCCTGATCCAATTTTCGTTTTAGTTTAACTTTTCGTTCGTTTATGGGAATCAGGCGATTCAAGCGCCTAGGGATTCGTCTCGAAACCCTCTATCTGTTTAACCAACTTAAACAAGTTTTTGTTACTGTAGAATTTGCCCTAGATCCATATTAGTAGAACGAAGTTGTTTTCTTTCGCCGTTTGTCTTTCGTTGCTTCGTTCGGTTTGATTCTTTTTGCCAACCAGAGTTCTTAAGTTGAACCTTCCGGTTAGATCTCTTATTTGAGTTTTACCTGTGCATTAGATGAGTACTTATTGTATGCTTGTTTGTTTGTCTGCGATAGAATACCCGGAGTGCGCCGCCTGTTACTTCGAATCGTTAGGTTTCGCGGATCATCAGCAAGGCAAGTAACACTTTGATCATACCTTTTCTACTATCCAGTTTTATTGCATTAGATCAATCCTCACACATTGCATGATTAGGATCTAATTAAATTGTGTGATGAGAAGTAGATGAGGTAGTACCTATTACCCGTTATTATCAAACCTTTGGGAGTTACTTCTACGTTTGCTTATTGTGCCATGCTATGCTAGTAGACGTGGATTGGGTGAGTGAAATCCATGACAGATGTGAGATTGTTAATTAATGGTTTATCTAAGGTGGCAACTTAAACACACATCTGGGTGGATTGAGGCACCTGGGTATTCCAGAACTTGCCTGTTTTCTTTTGGACCGCCACCCAGGCTCAAAGGGATGTACGGTCTACCCATCGTAAGGTGCTAGCGCTTCTGAAAGACTATGTCTCGGTCATCCGTCTTCTCAAACACCATGTAGTGCGAGAAACCAAACGGAGGCGATCGAGTCTTGTGGGGAAAAGTGCGCAAACCTCTGCAGAGTGTAATAAACTAATCATGGTTAGCCGTGTCCCCGGTTATGGACATCTTGAGTATCTAGTACTTGGATTTTCATGTGAATCTCAACATGTTACTCTAAATTAATATTGTTGGGTTTTAATGTTGATGCTTAATTGGGATTGAGAATGCTGTCAACCATTCTCAATGTTTAACCACTACCATGATAGTAATTAAATTTTATTCCTTTGAAGTAGGGAAAAATGGCTTTACGCAAAACTGTAACCATAGAGCTTTCCACCAGCCAAATATGCATATAGTATAGCCGTTTCATTCCATTACTCTCTATGTGTTACATTGCCAGCATATTCCATGTGCTGACCCGTTTCGGGCTGCAACGTTAATGTTGCAGACTTTTCAGACGACGATTAAGGAGTTTTTAGGTTGTGGTCCTATACTCAGTGATGCCGTTGGAGTTGATGGACTCACTTATCTTCCAAGCCTTCCGCTGTTATCGTTATTAGATGGCCTTAAGCCATACTTATTGTAATAAGCTCTCTTTTGAGACACTCGATGTAATAAGTGTGTGATTGCTACTCTGTTATAAATCCTCCGAGTACTGTGTGGTGTCAGCATTACTGATCCAGGGATGACACCGGAGCACAGAGATCAGACTGTTTGAGGTCTGGTCGCTACAGAGATGGTATCAGAGCACACGCTGATTGTAGGACACAACCACTAAGTTAGAGACCTAGAACACTTTTCACTCTCTTCTCTTCTGACCTCTCATCTTTTCTACTCTTTAGGATGGCAGATGCAAGGAACAAGTTCACGCAATCGGATGAAGATACACCCTTTGGACGACACTTGAAGGAAGTCACTAGATACCTGAGTATAGGAGTACCAAGCTTCACGGGAACCTACAACGCCACTTTACCTGAAGAAGAGCGCTGGATGATTCAAGTTCAAGTTCCAGGAAGGACGTTCATGCCAGTCACTGAGCCCATAGAATTTTCTTTTGGTGTACCAACTTGGAATCTAGGAACGAGCATGGCAGCTCACATCGCCATGTGATGCATTGGAGAAGTCTACCGCAAGGATCTCAAGGATACTATCTACCAGATTTGTGGGCGCCGAGATGAACACTGGGAGATGAACAGCACCAGGAAGGATAGATCAATCGCAGCTTTTATCTAGGAGCTAAATCAGCACATTCGACGACAGGAGAACCAGATGTGCGCCGACATGATAAATCTGAAGAAGGCTAAGACTAGAAACAAGGAACTGGAGGAAGAACTCAAGGCTACACGTGAAGATTATGAAGAGGAAATTGAAGTATTGGTGGAGAAGAATGACGACCTGATCAAGAAGATTGGAATATTTATGGGAGCCCTACGCCAGTAGATGAAGACGAAGAACCCCAGGAAATTAGCCCGGAAGACTACATCATCATCGACGGCACTGACTCGGAAGCAGATAGTAGCGATGATGACTATGTTGATTAAGCTGGAGCTGATATCATGGAGTCTGCAACCGAAGAATATTTCTAGTAGACCACCTCATCAGTAGTAGTAGTCCACCATGTAAATATAGTAGTCCGAGCACTTTTGCGATAGTTAGATCGATTGTATGCCTTTGTTTGATTGATTGAAGTGAATTGTTTGTTTTGCCTCATGTGCATATGGGTAGTGTTTTCTCTTTAGACCCCCTCTATTTTTATATCTCATCTTTTCTAAACCCTTAGATGCCTTCGAGACGTGACCCCGGATTTGCCTTTCCACCGGAGCTCACCCAATTGATCCAGCAGCAGAACACGTTGATGCAGTTGCTAGTCCAGAATCAGAATCAGGGGAACAACAACAACAACCCACTACCACCACCACCACCTATTGACCACTTAGCCCGTTTTCTTAGGCTGAATCCGCCAGTGTTCTCCAGTAGCACCGAGCCGATAGTAGCAGATGATTGGCTCCGCAAGACAGCTAGGGAGTTGACCACAGTAGGATGCACAGATGCAGAGAAGGTGAAGTTTGCCGCACATCAGTTAGAAGGACCAGCATCATCATGGTGGGAGAATTTCATAGCCACTTTCCCTGTCGACACTGTCACATGGGACCAGTTTCAGCAGGCTTTCTGTACTGCACACGTTTCAGCAGGAGCTATGGCCATGAAGAAGCGTGAGTTTTGCAACTTGCGCCAAGGAGGAAGGATAGTTGGCCAGTATGTGGAGGAATTTAGTAAGCTAGCACGTTATGCCCTAGATGACGTCGCTACGGATGCAGCTAAGCAGGAGAAATTTCTGGAAGGACTGAATGATGAGTTGAGCATGCAGTTGATGGTAGCAACCTTCAACAACCACCAGGAGTTGGTAGATCGTGCTCTTATGATTGAAGGGAAGCAGCAGCAGATTGAGAATCGCAAGAGGAAGTATGGACAAGGAAAGTATAACTCAGGAGCTCAGCAGAAGCCACGTTTTACCCCTAGACCGGGAGGACATTTTCAGCATACCCATGGAGGAGGTAGCTCACACAATCACAATGGCACCAAGAATGGTAATGGCAATGGAGGAAGCAACGGCCAGAACCGCACCAACCCATCAACCCCAGCCAAGAAGGACTTAAGCCAAGTCACTTGCTTTAAGTGTTCAAAGACCGGACATTATGCCAATGAATGTCCTGAAGGCCAATGGCAATGGAAGTTCAGGGAAGAAGCCGAACCCTTTTAACAGGGGACAGGTGAACCACGTTAGCGTGGAGGAGGTTGAAGCTCAGCCGATGTAGTAATAGGTAAGTTTTTGGTTAAGTCATTTACTGCACTCGTTCTTTTTGATACTGGTGCATCGCATTCATACATCTCAAGGGGATTTGTGGATAAGTATAACCTACCAACCCAAGCCCTTAGGTCACCCATGTTAGTAACCTCGCCCGGAGCAGAATATGTGGCTAGTCTATGGTGTGATCGGTTACCATTAAGGATTGGTAACTATGTTTTTCCCTCAGACCTAATAGTATTGGAATCTCAAGGATTGGATGTGATATTAGGCATGGATTGGTTATCAAAGTATGAAGGGAATATTGAGTGTGCTAGTAAGTCAATTTTGCTTACCACCCCAGAAGGGAGAAGGATCAAGTATGTATCCCGGCATGTGCCAAAGAGGACTCAAGTAAATTGCCTAACAGGAGTTGTGCAGGAGGAAGTACCAGTGGTAAGGGATTTCCCTGATGTATTTCCAGAGGAGTTGCCAGGCATGCCACCGGATAGAGATATTGAGTTTTTGATTGAGCTATTGCCAGGCACAGGTCCAATATCAAAGAGACCATATAGGATGCCAGCAAAGGATTTGGTGGAAATTAAGAAGCAGATTAAAGAGTTACTGGATAAGGGATATATTCGCCCAAGTTCTTCACCTTGGGGATCGCCAGTACTTTTAGTGGAGAAGAAGGATGGATCGTTAAGGATGGTTGTTGATTATCGAGGATTGAATGAAGTAACGATCAAGAACAAGTACCCATTACCAATGATCAACGATCTATTTGATTGATTGCAAGGAGCTAAGGTATTTTCCAAGATCGATCTACGATCAGGATACCACCAGTTGAAGATTCAAGAACATGATATTCCTAAGACAACTTTTACTACCAGGTATGGGTTGTACGAGTATACCGTTATGTCATTTGGTCTGACTAACACACCTGCGTATTTTATGAACATGATGAACAAAGTGTTTATGGAGTTTTTGGATAAGTTCATCATAGTGTTCATTGATGATATCCTGGTTTATTCGAAGAATGAAGAGGAGCATAAGGAGCATTTGCGTTTGGTACTTGGAAAGCTTAGAGAACATCAATTATATGCCAAGTTCAGCAAATGTGAGTTTTGGTTGAAGGAAGTAGGATTCCTCGGACATGTTATATCCGGAGAAGGTATAGCAGTAGATCCCGCTAAATTTGAAACCGTGACCAAGTGGGAAGCCCCAACAACAGTTGGAGAGATCCGGAGTTTTCTTGGACTCGCAGGATACTACCGGAGATTTATTGAGAATTTCTCAAAGATTGCGAAGCCTATGACTGAGTTGTTGAAGAAGGATACCAAGTTCATATGGACAGAGGAATGTGAGGCTAGTTTCCAGGAGTTGAAGAAATGTTTGGTTACCTCACCAGTGTTGATTTTGCCAGACCAGACCAAGGATTATGAGGTGTATTGCGATGCTTCACGTCGAGGACTTGGAGCAGTGCTTATGCAGGAAGGGAGAGTTGTTTCATATGCCTCAAGACAACTGAAGCCTCGTGAGTTGAATTATGCTACGCATGATTTGGAGTTAGCAGCCGCAGTGCATGCTTTGAAAACATGGAGACATTTTCTCATTGGAAACCATTGTGAGGTGTACACAGATCATAAGAGTTTGAAGTACATTTTCACCCAGAAGGAGTTGAATCTCAGACAAAGGAGATGGTTGGAGCTTATCAAGGATTATGATATGAAATTGCATTATCACCCCGGAAAGGCTAATGTAGTAGCTGACGCATTAAGCCGCAAGAGCCATGTCAATACATTAATGATGGGAGGAATACCAAGGGAGTTAGCCGAAAATCTTTGTGAACTATGTTTGGAAATAGTTCTGAGAGGTTATGTAGCAGCAATGGAGATTCAGTCAACCTTGATGGATAAAATCAGGGAAGCTCAGAAAGCTGACAAAGAGATTGCCGCTATAAAGGAGAAACTGAGCAAAGGAAAAGCTAAATGATTTCGTGAGGATGAGCACGACACCTTATGGTTTGAAGACCGCGTTTACGTGCCCAATGACCCGGAGATCAGGAAGTTGATTTTGCAAGAGGCACATGACTCACCGTATTCAATTCACCCAAGAAATACCAAGATGTATCTGGATTTGAAGGATATTTTCTGGTGGACCAGAATGAAGAAGGATATAGCGGAGTATGTGGCAGTTTGTGATGTATGTCAGAGAGTAAAGGCAGAGCATCAGAAGCCAGCAGGATTGTTACAACCATTGTCAATACCCGACTGGAAGTGGGATAAGCTAGGCATGGATTTTATCACGGGATTGCCCAGGACTCGTTCAGGCTATGACTCAATTTGGGTTGTAGTTGATCGATTGACGAAAGTAGCTCATTTCATCCCAGTAAAGACCACTTACACCAGTGCTAAGTTGGCAAAGATATACATGACCAGGATCATATGTTTGCATGGAGTTCCAAGGAGTATCATATCAGATAGAGGAACCCAGTTTACCTCAAAGTTCTGGAAGCAGTTGCATGAAACTTTGGGAACCAGGCTAGAATTCAGTACAGCTTTTCATCCACAGACAGATGGACAGACCAAGAGAGTCAATCAGATTTTGGAGGATATGCTGAGAGCTTGTGCGCTAGATTATGGATCTAGTTGGGACGATAATTTTCCATATGCAGAGTTCTCTTACAACAACAGTTACCAAACCAGTTTAAAGATGGCCCCTTTCGAAGCCTTGTACAGAAGGAGGTGTAGGACACCGTTGTCATGGGACGAAGTTGGAGACCGCCAGTTGTTTGGTCCTGACTTGATTAAAGAGTCTGAACAGAAGGTGAAGTTGATTCGCGATAGGCTCAAGGTAGCCCAGTCCAGACAGAAAAGTTATGCAAATTCTAAACGCAAGGAGACAGTTTACGAAGTCGGAGACAGAGCTTATCTTCGAGTATCTCCACTTCGAGGAACAAAGCGTTTTGGAGTTAAAGGGAAGTTAGCACCATGATTTGTAGGACCATATCGAGTTTTGGAGCATATGGGAGAAGTGGCCTACAAGTTGGAATTGCCCGAAGGATTGTCAGGAGTTCATGATGTGTTCCACGTTTCTCAGTTAAAGAAGTGTCACACGGAGATGGCTGACATACCGTTGAGAGATACAGTGCCTTTGGAAACTATTCAGTTGGATAACGATTTGACCTACGAGGAGAAACCAATTAAGATCCTCGAGTTTGCCAGCCGAGTTACTCGCAGCAAGGTTATCAAGTTTTGCAAAGTTCAGTGGAGCCACCACTCAGAGGATGAAGCCACCTGGGAGCGAGAGGAAGATTTGCTCAAAGACCACCCTCACCTATTTTCTAGCCAACCCGAATCTCGAGGGCGAGATTCATCTTAAGGGGGGGTAGGTTTGTAACATCCCAAATTTTCAATTTGGAATGTTATACATTAGATCATCATGCATATCATATTTTATTTTGCATTTTGGTTGATCCTAGAAATTCTACGCAACTCAATGACCCACGGAGAGAGTTGGGGATTTCGTTATTTTCATATTTGAGTTCTCTCAAATTTTGAGAATATGATCATTTGATTTTATTTATTTTATCATCATTTATTTCTATTACAAAAATATGAGAGCGGGAATAAAATGACTTTCCCAAAATAAAGAAATATTGAGGATTTAATAAAAAAATCAAATAAGATTTTATTTCAGAGTTTTTCGGTGTTTTATTTGAATTTAGGAAAAATGTGCGTTTTTCAAAATTGCATTTAGGGCCCAAATAAATGTTCACCTTGTGCGGCTTGATTTTAGAAGCCCGTGAAAATTTATTTCGGAATTTTTGGAGTTGGTTTAGTATTTATTTTTATTTTTCTTCCAAGCAGAATAATTAAAAAAAATCAGCGTTCATCGTTTTTCTTTTTCTCGGATTAAATCCGCGATTTTTCTAATCGCGATTCCTGATCCAATTTTCGTTTTAGTTTAACTTTTCGTTCGTTTATGGGAATCAGGCGATTCAAGCGCCTAGGGATTCGTCTCAAAACCCTCTATCTGTTTAACCAACTTAAACAAGTTTTTGTTACTGTAGAATTTGCCCTAGATCCATATTAGTAGAACGAAGTTGTTTTCTTTCGCCGTTTGTCTTTCGTTGCTTCGTTCGGTTTGATTCTTTTTGCCAACCAGAGTTCTTAAGTTGAACCTTCCGGTTAGATCTCTTATTTGAGTTTTACCTGTGCATTAGATGAGTACTTATTGTATGCTTGTTTGTTTGTCTGCGATAGAATACCCGGAGTGCGCCGCCTGTTACTTCGAATCGTTAGGTTTCGCGGATCATCAGCAAGGCAAGTAACACTTTGATCATACCTTTTCTACTATCCAGTTTTATTGCATTAGATCAATCCTCACACATTGCATGATTAGGATCTAATTAAATTGTGGGATGAGAAGTAGATGAGGTAGTACCTATTACCCGTTATTATCAAACCTTTGGGAGTTACTTCTACGTTTGCTTATTGTGCCATGCTATGCTAGTAGACGTGGATTGGGTGAGTGAAATCCATGACAGACGTGAGATTGTTAATTAATGGTTTATCTAAGGTGGCAACTTAAACACACATCTGGGTGGATTGAGGCACCTGGGTATTCCAGGACTTGCCTGTTTTCTTTTGGACCGCCACCCAGGCTCAAAGGGATCATGAGACTATTCATACTAGAAACTTCCGTGTGCAGCCACAAGCTATTATGGGCTCTAGCATAGTTGACTAAGTCATGCGAACTCTTACAGTGGTAGACTAGCAGATGTAGGGGATGTAGGTGGTACGGTCTACCCATCGTAAGGTGCTAGCGCTTCTGAAAGACTATGTCTCGGTCATCCGTCTTCTCAAACACCATGTAGTGCGAGAAACCAAATGGAGGCGATCGAGTCTTGTGGGGAAAAGTGCACAAACCTCTGCAGAGTGTAATAAACTAATCATGGTTAGCCGTGTCCCCGGTTATGGACATCTTGAGTATCTACTACTTGGATTTTCAAGTGAATCTCAACATGTTACTCTAAATTAATATTGTTGGGTTTTAATGTTGATGCTTAATTGGGATTGAGAATGCTGTGAACCATTCTCAATGTTTAACCACTACCATGATAGTAATTAAATTTTATTCCTTTGAAGTAGGGAAAAATGGCTTTATGCAAAATTATAACCATAGAGCTTTCCACCAGCCAAATATGCATATAGTATAGCCGTTTCATTCCATTACTCTCTATGTGTTACATTGCCAGCATATTCCATGTGCTGACCTGTTTCGGGCTGCAACGTTAATGTTGCAGACTTTTCAGACAATGATTAAGGAGTTTTTAGGTCGTGGTCCTATACTCAGTGATGCCGTTGGAGTTGATGGACTCACTTATCTTCCAAGCCTTCCGCTGTTATCATTATTAGATGGCCTTAAGCCATACTTATTGTAATAAGCTCTCTTTTGAGACACTCGATGTAATAAGTGTGTGATTGCTACTCTGTTATAAATCCTCCGAGTACTGTGTGGTGTCAGCATAACTGATCCAGGGATGACACCGGAGCACAGAGATCAGACTATTTGAGGTCTGGTCGCTACAAAATTCCATCTGAATTCAATAGTCTTCATCATAAGAGAGCTAGCACAAGAAGTATCGAGCATGGTTTGATTATTATGAGAAAGCCGAGCATAAAAATTTTGAATGATCATTTCTCTTGAGAGCTCATGATTGGGGCATGAATATAACATTGATTTAAGCCTCCCCCAAGCTTGAGCGATGCTTTCTCCTTCGCGAGGCCAGAAATTATATATATAATTCCGATCATGATGAACAAGATGCATAGGGTAATACTTTCGATGAAATTCTAGCTTCAATCTTTCATAGTCCCATGATCTCATATCATCACATAGCCTATACCATATCAATGCGTCTCCCTTCAAAGATAAAGGGAAGACCTTCTTCTTTGAAACATCATCGTGTATACCTGCAAGCTTAAATAATCCACAAACTTTATCCACATATATTAAGTGCTCATCAGGATGCTTTATTCCATCTCCTGTAAAAGGGTTAGCTAGCAGTTTTTCCATCATACCCGAAGGAAATTCAAAAGGAGTTTCATTTTCAATAGGTTCAGTAGGTTGAGGAGAAACTCTTTGCTCTACTGGACGGGGTGAAGATACCCTGAACAAGCCCCTCAGAGAATTACTTTCCATAGTAACAAGTGACAGTAAATTTCAGCACACTATATAAATTTTTCCTTACCAAATTACACCTACCAAAGGCGCTACACTCCCCGGCAACGGTGCCAGAAAAGAGTCTTGATGACCCACAAGTATAGGGGATCTATTGTAGTCCTTTTGATAAGTAAGAGTGTCGAACCCAACGAGGAGCAGAAGGAAATGATAAGCGGTTTTCAGCAAGGTATTCTCTGCAAGTACTGAAATAAGTGGTAACAGATAGTTTTGCGATAGGATAAATTGTAACGAGCAACAAGTAACAAAAGTAAATAAAGTGCAGCAAGGTGGCCCAATCCTTTTGTAGCAAAGGACAAACCGGAACAAAGTCTTATAATAGAAAAAGCGCTCCCGAGGACACATGGGAATATCGTCAAGCTAGTTTTCATCATGTTCATATGATTCGCGTTCGATACTTTGATAATTTGATATGTGGGTGGACCGGTGCTTGGGTGCTGTTCTTACTTGAACAAGCATCCCACTTATGATTAACTATTGCAAGCATCTGCAACTACAACAAAAGTATTAAGGTAAACCTAACCATAGCATGAAACATACGGATCCAAATCGTCCCCTTACGAAGCAACGCATAAACTAGGGTTTAAGCTTCTGTCACTCTAGCAACCCATCATCTACTTATTACATCCCAATGCCTTCCTCTAGGCCCAAATAATGGTGAAGTGTTATGTAGTCGACGTTCACATAACACCACTAGAGGCTAGACAACATACATCTTATCAAAATATCAAACGAGTACCAAATTCACATGACTACTATTAGCAAGACTTCTCCCTTGTCCTCAGGAACAAACGTAACTACTCACAAAGCATATTCATGTTCATAATCAGAGGGGTAATAATATGCATATAGGATCTGAACATATGATCTTCCACCAAGTAAACCAATTAGCATCAACTACAAGGAGTAATCAACACTACTAGCAACCGACTAGCACCAATCCTAGACTTTGAGACAAGAATTGGATATAAGAGATGAACTAGGGTTTGGAGATGAGATGGTGCTGGTGAAGATGTTGATGGAGATTGCCCTCTCCCGATGAGAGGAGCGTTGGTGATGACGATGGTGATGATTTCCCCCTCCCGGAGGGAAGTATCCCCGGCAGAACAGCTCTGCCGGAGCTCTAGATTGGTTCCGCCAAGGTTACGCCTCCTGGCGGCGGAGTCTCGCCCCGAAAAGTTCCTTCTTATTTTTTTCTCATCGAAAGACTTCATATAGGAGAAGATGGACGTCGGAGAGCCACCAGGGGGCCCATGAGGTAAGGGGGTGCGCCCTAGGGGGGGCGCCCCCCACCCTCGTGAGCAGGGTGTGGGCCCCCTGGCCTTCATCTTTGGTGAGGATTTTTCTTTATTTGTTTTAAGATGTTCCGTGGAGTTTCAGGACTTTTGGAGTTGCGCAGAATAGGTCTCTAATATTTGCTCCTTTTCCAGCCCAGAATTCCAACTGCCGACATTCTCCTTCCTTATGTAAACCTTGTAAAATAAGAGAGAATAGCCATAAGTATTGTGACATAAAGTGAAATAACAGTCCATAATGCAATAAATATTGATATAAAAGCATGATGCAAAATGGACGTATCACTACCCATCATATTTATCAAATATTCTTCTCTTTTGTAGTATGGACATTTGAACTTTAGATGATTCAAAGCAATAGTCTATAATTTGACATGAAGACCTCAATACTCAAGAATATCAACAAGCAACCATGTCTTTCAAAATATCAACACTAAAGAGAGCTATCCCTAGCCCATTATGCTCAGTCATTGATCCATTCATGAAACACACAAAAATATTAGCTATATCCAATGCACAAGTATGATAATAGTGTTGGGGAACATAGTACTTCAAAAATTTCCTACGATCACACAAGATCTATATAGGAGAAGCATATCAAAGAGACGGGAGAGTGTGTCCACGTACCCTCGTAGACCGAAAGAGGAAGCGTTAGGTTAACACGGTTGATGTAGTCGAACGTCTTCATGATCCAACCGATCCAAGTACCGAACGTACGACACCATCGTGTTCAGCACACGTTCAGCTCAATGATGCCCCTCGAACTCTTGATCCAGCAGAGGGTCGAGGGAGAGTTACGTCAACACGATGGCGTGGTGACAGTGTTGGTGATGTGATCCGCGCAGGGCTTCGCCTAAGCACTATGATAATATGACCGAGGTGGTAAACTGTGGAGGGGGCACCGCACATGGCTAAGAAACAACTGTTGTGCTTTGGGGTGCCCCTGCCCCCGTATATAAAGGAGGGGAGGAGGAGGCTGGCCACCAAGGGGCGTGCCAGGGAGAGGGGAGTCCTACTAGGACTATAGTCCTAGTAGGGTTCGACTGCCCTTTTTTTCTTCTTCCGGAGGGGGAAAGGGGGAAAGGAGAGGGATTAGGAGAAGGAAAGGGGGGGGGCGCCCGCTTCCCTAATCCAATTCGGCCTCCTCCATTGTGGGGGCGCACCAGCCCCTTGTGGGCTGGTTAGCCTCCCTCCTATGGCCCATATGGCCCATATCTTTCCCTGGGGGGTTCCGGTAACCCCTCTGGTACTCCGGTATGTAACCGATACACTCCAGAACCCTTTCGGTGTCCGAATACTACCTTCCAATATATCAATCTTTACCTCTCGACCATTTCGATACTCCTCGTCATGTCCAAGATCTCATCCGGGACTCCGAACAAACTTTGGTAACCAAAACACATAACTCATAATACAAATCATCATCGAACGTTAAGCGTGCGGACCCTATGGGTTCGAGAACTATGTAGACATGACCGAGACACATCTCCGGTCAATAACCAATAGTGGAACCTGGATGCTCATATTGGCTCCTATGTATTCTATGAAGATCTTTATCGGTCAGACCGCATAACAACATACGTCATTCCTTTTGTCATCGGTATGTTACTTGCACGAGATTCAATCATCGATATCATCGTACCTAGTTCAATCTCGTTGCCGGCAAGTCTCTTTTCTCGTTCCGTAATGCATCACCCCGTAACTAACTCACTAGTCACATTGCTTGCAAGGCTTATAGTGACGTGCATTACCGAGAGGGCCCAGAGATACCTCTCCGCTATATGGAGTGACAAATCCTAATCTTGATCTATGCCAACCTAAAAAACACCTTCAGAGACACTTATAGGGCATCTTTATAATCACCCAGTTATGTTGTGACATTTGATAGCACACAAGGTGTTCCTTCGGTATTCGGGAGTTGCATAATCTCATAGTCAGAGGAACATGTATAAGTCATGAAGAAAGTAATAGCAATAAAACTAAACGACCATTATGCTAAGCTAACGAATGGGTCTTGTCCATCACATCATTCTCCTAATGATGATATCCCATTCATCAAATGACAACACATGTCTATGGTCAGGAAACTTAACCATCTTTGATTAACGAGCTAGTCAAGTAGAGGCATACCAGGGACACTCTGTTTTGTCTATGTATTCACACATGTACTAAGTTTCCGGTTAATACAATTCTAGCATGAATAATAAAAATTTATAATGATATAAGGAAATATAAACAACAACTTTATTATTGCCTCCAGGGCATATTTCCTTCAGTCTCCCACTTGCACTAGAGTCAATAATCTAGTTCACATTGTCATGTGATTTAACACCAATAGTTCACATCTTTATGTGATTAGCTCACATCTCCATGTGACTAACACCCAAAGGGTTTACTAGAGTCAATAGTCTAGTTCACATCACTATGTGATTAACACCCAAAGAGTACTAAGGTGTGATCATGTTTTTCTTGTGAGAGAAGTTTAGTCAACGGGTCTGCCACATTCAGAGCCGTATGTATTTTGCAAATTTTCTACATCTACAATGCTCTGCATGGAGCTACTCTAGCTAATTGCTCCCATTTTCAATATGTATCCAGATTGAGACTTAGAGTCATCCAGATCAGCGTCAAAGCTTGCATCGACGTAACCCTTTACGACAAACTTTTTGTCACCTCCATATCCGAGAAACATGTCCTTATTCTACTAAGGATAATTTTGACCATTGTCCAGTGATCCACTCCTGGATCACTATTGTACCCTCTTGCCGAACTCATGGTGAGGTACACATTAGGTCTGGTACACAACATAGCATACTTTATAGAACCTACGACTGAGGCATAGGGCATGACTTTTCATTCTCTTTTTATTTTCTGCCGTGGTTGGGTTTTGAGTCTTTACTCAACTTCACACCTTGCAACACAGGCAAGAACTCCTTCTTTGTCTGTTCCATTTTGAACTACTTCAAAAATTTGTCAAGGCATGTACTCATTGAAAAACCTTATCAAGCGTCTTGATTTATATCTATGGATCTTGATGCTCAATATGTAAGCAGCTTCACTGAGGTCTTTCTTTGAAAAACTTCTTTCAAACACTCCTTTACGCTTTCCAGAAAATTCTACATCATTTCTGATCAACAATATCTCTTCACATATACTTATCAGAAAGGCTGTAGTGCTCCCACTCACTTTCTTGTAAATACAGGCTTCACAAAAAGTCTATATTAAACCATATGCTTTGATTACCTTATCAAAGCGTATATTCCAACTCCGAGATGCTTGCACCAGTCCATAGATGGATCGCTGGAGCTTGCACACTTTGTTAGCACCTTTAGGATTGACAAAACCTTCTTGTTGCATCATATACAACTCTTCTTTAAGAAACCCTTTAAGGAATGTAGTTTTGACATCCATTTGCCAGATTTCATAAAATGTGGCAATTGTTAACATGATTCGGACAGACTTAAGCATCGCTACGAGTGAGAAAATCTTATCCTAGTCAACACCTTGAACTTGTTGAATTTTTTTGCGACAATTCAAGCTTTGTAGATATTAACACTACTATCAGCGTCTGTCTTCCTCTTGAAGATCCATTTATTCTCAATGGCTCGCTGATCATCGGGCAAGTCAATCAAAGTCCATACTTTGTTCTCATACATGGATCCCATCTCATATTTCAGGGCCTCAAGCCATTTCGCGGAATCTGGGCTCATCATTGCTTCCTCATAGTTCGTAGGTTCGTCATGGTCAAGTAACATGACCTCCAGAATAGGATTACCGTACCACTTTGGTGCGGACTGTACTCTGGTTGACCTACGAGGTTCAGTAGTAACTTGATCTGAAGTTTCATGATCATCATCATCAGCTTCCTCACTAATTGGTGTAGGAATCACTAGAACTAATTTCTGTGATGTACTACTTTCCAATTCGGGAGAAGGTACAATTACCTCATCAAGTTCTACTTTCCTCCCACTCACTTCTTTCGAGAGAAACTCCTTCTCTAGAAAGGATCCATTCTTAACAATGAATATCTTGCCTTCGGATCCGTGATAGAAGGTGTACCCAACAGTGTCCTTTGGGTATCCTATGAAGACACATTTCCCCGATTTGGGTTCGAGCTTATCAGGTTGAAGCTTTTTCACATAAGCATCGCAGCCCCAAACTTTAAGAAACGACAGCTTAGGTTTATTGTTAAACCACAGTTCATATGGTGTCGTCTCAACGGATTTAGATGGTGCCCTATTTAACGTGAATGCATCTTTCACTAATGCATAACCCCAAAACGATAGTGGTAAATTGGTAAGAGACATCATAGATCGCACCATATCTAATAAAGTACGGTTATGACGTTCGGGCACACCATTATGCTGTGGTGTTCTAGGTGGCGTGAGTTGTGAAACAATTCCACATTGTTTTAAATGAAGGCCAAACTCTTACTCAAATATTTGCCCCCGCGATCAGATCATAGAAACTTTATTTTCTTGTTGCGATGATTCTGCACTTCACTATGAAATTCTTTGAACTTTTTCAAATCTTTCAGACTTGTGTTTCATTAAGTAGATATACCCATATCTGCTCAAATCATCTGTGAAGGTTAGAAAATAATGATACCCGCCGTGATCCTCAACTCTCATCGGACCGTATACATTGGTATGTATTATTTACAATAAGTCAGTGGCTCGCTCCATTGTTCCACAGAACGGAGTCTTAGTCATCTTGCCCATGAAGCATGGTTCGCAAGCATCAAATGATTCATAATCAAGTGATTCCAAAAGTCCATCCGCATGGAGTTTCTTCATGCGCTTTACACCAATATGACCTAAACGGCAGTGCCACTAGTATGTTGCACTATCATTATCAACTTTGCATCTTTTGGCATCAATATTGTGGATATGTGTATCACTCCGACCGAGATTCAATAAACCATTCACCTTGGGTGTATGACCACAGAAGGTTTTATTCATGTATACAGAATAACAATTATTCCTTGACTTAAATGAATAACTGTATTGCAATAAACATGATCCAATCATATTATGCTCAACGCAAACACCAAATAACATTTATTTTAGGTTCAACACTAATCCCGAAGGTAAAGGGAGTGTGCGATGGTGATGTTTTCAACCTTGGAATCACTTCCAACACACATCGTCACCTCGCCCTCAACTAGTCTCTGTTCATTTTGTAACTCATGTTTCAAATTACTAATCATAGCAACTGAACCAGTATCAAATACCCAGGGGCTACTATGAACACTAGTAAAGTACACATCAATAACATGTATAGCATATATACTTTTGTTCACTTTGCCATCCTTCTTATCTGCCAAGTATTTGGGGTAGTTCCGCTTCCACTTACCATTTCCTTTGTAGTAGAAGCACTCAGTTTCAGGCTTGGGTCTAGCTTTGGGCTTCTTCACGGGAGTGTCAACTTGCTTGCCATTATTCTTGAAGTTCCATATCTTTCCCTTGCCCTTTTACTTAAAACTAGTGGTCTTGTCAACCATCAACACTTGATGCTTTTTCTTGATTTCTACCTTTCACCAATTTTGGCATTGCGAAGAGCTTGGGAATCGTTTTCACTATCCCTTGCATATTATAATTCATCACGAAGTTCTAGTAACTTGGTGATAGTGACTAGAGAACTTGGTTAATCACTATTTTATCTAGAAGATTAACTCCCACTTGATTCAAGTGATTATAGTACTCTGACATTCTGAGCACATGCTCACTAGCTGAGCTATTCTCCTCCATCTTGTAGGCAAAGTACTTGTTAGAGGTCTCATACCTCTTGACTCGGGCATGAGTCTGAAATACCAATTTCAGCTCTTGGAACATCTTATATGCTCCGTGACGTTAAAAACCTTTTCGAAGTCCCAATTCTAAGCCATAAAGCATGGCGCACTAAACTATCAAGTAGTCATCATACCGAGCTTGCCAAATGTTCATAACGTCTGTATCTGCTCCTGCAATAGGTCCGTCACCTAGCGGTGCATCAAGGACATAATTCTTTTGTGCAACAATAAGGATAATCCTCAGATTACGGACCCAGTCTGCATCATTGCTACTATCATCTTCAACTTCTTTTTCTCTAGGAACATATCAAAAATAAAATAGGGGAGCTATACGTGAGCTATTGATCTACAACATAGAAATGCAAAAACCATCAGGACTAAGTTCATGATAAATTAAATTTCAATTAATCATATTACTTAAGAACTCCCACTTAGATAGACATCCCTCTAGTCATCTAAATGATCACGTGATCCATATCAACTAAACCATGTCCGATCATCACGTGAGATCTAGTAGTTTTCAATGGTGAACATCACTATGCTGATCATATCTACTATATGGTTCAGGTTCGACCTTTCGGTCTCAGTGTTCCGAGGCCATATCTGCATATGCTAGGCTCGTCAAGTTAAAACCGAGTATTCTGCATGTGGAAAAATGGCTTGCACCCATTGTATGTGAACGTAGAGCTTTTCACACCCGATCATCACGTGGTGTCTCGGCACGACGAACTATAGCAACAGTGCATACTCAGGAAGAACACTTGTACCTTGAAATTTAGTGAGGCATCATCTTATAATTCTACCGCCGTACTAAGCAAAATAAGATGCATAAAAGATAAACATCACATGCAATCAAAATATGTGACATGATATGGCCATCATCATCTTGTGCCTTTGATATCCATCTCCAAAGCACCGTCATGATCTCCATCGTCACCTGCTTGACACCTTGATCTCCATCAAAGCGTCGTTGTCGTCTCGCCAACTATTGCTTCCACGACTATCGCTACTGCTTAGTGATAAATTAAAGCAATTACATGGCGATTGCATTTCATACAATAAAGTGACAACCATAAGGCTCCTGCCAGTTGCTGATAACTTTTACAAAACATGATCATATCATACAACAATTTATATCTCATCATGTCTTGACCATATCACATCACAACATGTCCAACAAAAACAAGTTAGATGTCCTCTACTTTGTTGTTGCAAGTTTTACGTGGTTGCTACGGGCTTATAGCAAGAACTGTTCTTACCAACGCATCAAAACCACAACGATTTTTCGTCAAGTGTGCTGTTTTAACCTTCAACAAGGACCAGCCATAGGCAAATTCGATTCACCTAAAGTTGGAGAAACAGACACCCGCCAGCCACCTGTGTGTATAAGCACGTCGGTAGAATCGATCTCATGAACGTGGTCATGTAATGTTGGTCCGGGCCGCTTCATCCAACAATACCATCGAATCAAAATAAGATGTTGGTGGTAAGCAGTATGACTATTGTCGCCCACAACTCTTTGTGTTCTACTCATGCATATCATCTATGCATAGACCTAGCTCGGATGCCACTGTTGGGGAACGTAGTAAATTCAAAAATTTCCTATGATCACGCAAGATCTATCTAGGAGAAGCATAGCAATGACACGGGAGAATGTGTCCACATACCCTTGTGGACCGAAAGCAGAAGCGCTAGGTTAACACGATTGATGTAGTCGAACATCTTCACGATCCAACCGATCCAAGTACCGAACGTACGACACCTCCGTGTTCAGCACACGTTCAGCTCGATGACGTCCCTTGAACTCTTGATCCAGCAGAGGGTCGAGGGAGAGTTCCGTCAGCAGACGGTGTCGTGGAATTGTCACGGCAGATGTCCTAGCGGAAGGACTTAGTCGTGGAGCCATCGCAATAGGGTTAGCTTAAAGGGGTTAAACAAGACAAAGGACACAAGGAGTTTATAATGGTTCGGCCCCTTGCGGTGAAGGTAAAGGCCTAATCCAGTTTGAGGTGGTATTGCTTATGTCTCGATTACTAGGGAGCAGATACGCTTGACCTAGCTTTCAATTTGTTGTCTCTTGCCCTAAGCCGCCTTCGGGTCACCCCTTTATATACCCAGGTTGATGCCCGGTCACCTACAGAGTCCCGGTCGGCTCATAAACATGTCCGGTCCGGTGACTAATTACACTTGCCTTATAATACAAGTCATATATATACGGCGGTTTTATCCCTATGGGCCTTAAGCCGCCCTTGGGCCTTGGGCCCTTTAGCGACTCTGCTTCATGAACCTCCAACGTTAACATCTTCATGGGCTTCAGTTTGATGAACCGCCATTGGGATAGCCCGGCCCCTCCTGGGCGGGTCATGCCCAATAATCATATCCCCAACATTATTAGGCCCTAGGTTGATTTGAACTTGTTCATGTCAATTTTCAACACTTCAGAAAAAACCCTTCTTCACTTGCTTATGTAAGATATTGTAACCCGCCGTGACATCATCTCCTGGAATTTCGGAGACCCACCATGACGTCATCTATTATTAATTTTGCACAGTACCCACATATCTTAACGGATCCTTATCTTTAATAACCATCCTGAAAATCGGGGCGTTTCTGTTGTCACATATCCATTTTTTGCTCTCCTCGATTCCCGCGCATGTCAGTTATCCTTCCATCCTTATAACTAGGGCCAGGGATCCCTTTCTTTTCTCCCTCCTTGCCCCTTCGTTCCTTTCTTATTCCTCGCATCACCCCACCACCTGAGCTTCGCCACCGTCGTCGACCTCCGCTACTGCATCGACAACGGCCGCTGCATCAACCTGAACTGTCCAGAGTTTGGCCCCGCGCCTCCGCAGCTTAACAGCTCAAGTAAGTTTTCCTCCTTCCCTTTCCTTTAGATCTCATTAGGGTTTCCTGCAAGTTTGTCGGAGTTCATCCTTGTTCTTCGCTGTAGCTTGTGACTTTGATCCAAACTTAGCACTCCTCCCACATGGTGGCAGCCGTGATGCTTGTTTTTGTTATTAGACCATCTCCTTTGCGTAAGAAAAAACCAATCTGAACATATGAACTCCTCGAGCACTGCAATTTAGGTCAAAAATATTTTCCATTATTCGAAGTATCACAGATCTGAAATCCTAGCATCCATCTGTGAAATGTGTTTGCTTCAACACTTTGTAGAATTCGCTCTTGATAGATGTTGAATACCATTGCTGTCATGACGGCTTACATCACCAGTTCTAATTTAGTCATATGGCATTAGGCCTCATTTAAGCTGCCAACCTGAATATATACTGCAACATTCATTTCCGTCTTAATGAAAACAACTTAAACTGACAAATTTTCTTTCCTGTATGCTTCCTCCTTCACAATGCCGAAGATAGTCACCATGTGCAATTGGGTTCCTTCTATTGTCACTGAAAACACGCTCAAGGACTTTGTCAAAATCGGCTTTTTACTAGCCAAAGACATCCTGCATTGGTGCGTTCCCAAACAAAACGAAGAAAGACTGCACCCAAAGGATGGTGAGGTCATTGTTTTTACTGATCACATGAATCGGGGCTTCTCACAGCCCGGCTCAAAAATTTTCCGAGATGTTCTGCCCTTCTTTCAACTCCATCCTGAAGACATCGGACCCAATTCCGTGTCAACCATTTGCAATTTTCAAGTCTTCTGTGAAGTCTACCTTCAAGAGGAGGCAAGTGTTGAACTCTTCATGGAATATTTTTATCTAAACCGGCAGAATGGGTTTACTAACGGACCTAGCTTAGAACTTGGCGGGGTGTCAATTCAACGAAGAAGAGATGTTGTTTTCCCGTATGCTCGCCTGTCGAGTCATCCCAAAGATTGGAACCAAACATGGTTCTATTGCAAAGATACTTCTCCGGCTGATGAAAATCCACTGCCGGGTTATCACGTCCAACGGCTCGAATCAAACCATCATCTTCCCGAAAAGCTCACCACTGCTGAACGTGCAAAGCTTGCACCCACTATTGCAAAGGTTAAAGCCCTGCCGGGAAACAGGTTAACCGGCATTGACTTGGTTCGGTGCTGGATTTCTTGGTGAATCATACCCTTGAGCCGCCGGCCCAATTTAATGCGTACTTACACGTGTGGTGCAAAAGATCCACTGCTCCACAGCTCCGTGTGCCTTTCTGATGATGCAATCAATGAAATGACAAAGTCCCTTCTGAATGAGAGCCTGGGGAGCTGCAACAAAGTAGGGTGAACCCTTTCTGCAAACTTAACCCGCCACCAGATATGAGTCTTTAAATTACTTACTTCACCTTATTACTCCAATGTAGTGTTAACTCGACCTTAATGATTTTCATAGGCTGCATTTGATTTTTGGAACAAGCAATATGACCATGAAGCTACTAAGAAAGCCAGGGCCAAGACAAAAGCCGTCAAGAAAGCCACCAAGAAAAATATGAAGAAATTGACTGCTTCCGAGATGCTTGGTCTGGACGGCAGTTCTGAGTCGGAGGTAGCCCTTGATTCCCTTGGCTCCTTTTTCAACCATCTTATTGACACTGATTATCATCAGGATGACACGGGGACCAGTCAAGCAATCAAAGAAGAGGTAACTATCATTTCGTCTAACTCAGAGCCTTTGCCAAGACAGAAAATTCGACGGGTAACCCGGAAAGTAAGATTTTCACACCCCTTAGCTCTTTCGATCCTCACTTTCTTTTAAAGCAACAATAGCACGAGAGCCGGCGACAAACTTGGACTAGCAGAGGTGAAGAGTTATCGTTCAGCTTACCAAATACACCAGCTCCATGGAAACGTCGAAACGAGGTTTTTCCAAATTTAAACTCTTTTTACCCACTGGCGGGTCTTATTTGCCAGCCACTTAATCCTTCTGATTCAAACTATCAGGAGGCTTCTCGCTCTTCCTCCGACGACTCATCTCAGACCCAGCTGCCGGCTTTCAAGACCACCCCTGGGTAACATCACTTTTTTTCTCTATCTCCTTATGCTCTTATACTTGTACTAATCTCTTCATAACCCATGCAGAGGACAAGCAAAGCCAAGAAAGAAAGCAAAGGTGACCAAACCGGCTTGATAATCCACAAGTATAGGGGATCGCAACAGTTTTCGAGGGTAGAGTATTCAACCCAAATTTATTGATTCGACACAAGGGGAGCCAAAGAATATTCTCAGGTATTAACAGTTGAGTTGTCAATTCAACCACACCTGAAAGACTTAATATCTGCAGCAGAGTATTTAGTAGCAAAGTAATATGGAAGTAGAGGTAACGGTGGCAAAGGTAAAAGTAGCAGTTTTGTAGTAATTGTAATAGTGGCAATGGAAAATTAACTAAGCAAAGATCAATATGTGAAAAGCTCGCAGGCATTGGATCAGTGATGGATAATTATGCCAGTTGCTATTCCTCATGCAACAGTTATAACACAGGGTGACACAGAACTAGCTCCAGTTCATCAATGCAATGTAGGCATCTATTCCGAATATAGTCATACGTGCTTATGGAAAAGAACTTGCATGACATCTTTTGTCCTACCCTCCCATGGCAGCGGCGTCCTATTGGAAACTAAGGGATATTAAGGCCTCCTTTTAATAGAGTACCGGACCAAAGCATTAACACTTAGTGAATACATGAACTCCTCAAACTACAGTCATCACCGGGAGTGGTCCCGATTATTGTCACTTCGGGGTTACCAGATCATAACACATAATAGGTGAGTATTGACTTGCAAGATAGGATCAAGAACTCACATATATTCATGAAAACATAATAGGTTCAGATCTGAAATCATGGCACTCGGGCCCTAGTGACAAGCGTTAAGCATAGCAAAGTCATAACAACATCAATCTCAGAATGTAGTGAATACTAGGGATCAAACCCGAACAAAACTAACTCGATTACATGATAAATCCCATCCAACCCATCACCGTCGAACAAGCCTACAATGGAATTACTCACGCATGGCGGTGAGCATCATGAAATTGGTGATGGAGGAAGATTGATGATGACGACGGCGACAGATTCCCCTCTCCGGAGCCCCGAACGGACTCCAGATCAGCCCTCCCGAGAGAGATTAGGGCTTGGCAGCGGCTCCGTATTGTAAAACGCATTGAATCCTTCTCTCCTATTTTTTTCTTCCCCGAACATGAATATATAGAGTTGGAGTTGAGGTCGGTGGAGCCTCAGGGGGCCCACGAGATAGGGGGCGCGCCCTCCACCCTCATGGACGGGGTGTGGCCCCCTGGTGTTGATTCTTTCGCTAGTAATTTTTATAAATTCCAAAAATATTCTCCGTGAAGTTTCAGGTCATTCTGAGAACTTTTATTTCTACACAAAAATAACACCATGGCAATTCTGCTGAAAACAGCGTCAGTCCGGGTTAGTTCCATTCAAATCATGCAAGTTAGAGTCCAAAACAAGGTCAAAAGTGTTTGGAAAAGTAGATACGATGGAGACGTATCAACTCCCCCAAGCTTAAGCCTTTGCTTGTCCTCAAGCAATTCAGTTGACAAACTGAAAGTGATAAAGAAAAACTTTTACAAACTCTGTTTGATCTTGTTGTTGTAAATATGTAAAGCTAGCATTCATGTTTTCAGCAAAGATTATGACCTAACCATATTGACAATAACATTTAGGTCTCATGTTTACTCATAACAATGGCATAATCAACTAGCGAGCAATAATAGTAAATCTCGGATGACAACACTTTCTCAAGACAATCATAATATGATATAACAAGATGGTATCTCGCTAGCCCTTTCTGAGACCACAAAACATAAATGTAGAGCACCTATGAAGATCAAGGACTGACTAAACATTGTAATTCATAGTAAAAGAGATCCAATCACAGTCATACTCAATGTAAATTAATAGTAATGCATGCAAATGACATCGGTGCTCTCCAACTGGTGCTTTTTAATAAGAGGATGATGACTCAACATAAAAGTAAATAGATAGGCCCTTCGCAGAGGGAAGCATGGATTTGTAGAGGTGCCAGAGCTCGATTTTGAAATAGAGTTAAATAATATTTGGAGTGGCATACTTTCATTGCCAACATAACAACCGAGAGATCTCGATATCTTCCATGCTACACACATTATAGGCGGTTCCCAAACAAAATGGTAAAGTTTATACCCCCCACCACCAACAAACATCAATACATGGCTTGTCCGAAACAACAGGTGCCTCCAACTAACAACAATCCTGGGGGAGTTTTGTTTGCAATTATTTTAATTTAAGCATGGGAATGGGCATCCCGGTTACCAGCCATTTTCTCGTGAATGAGGAGTGGAGTCCACTCCTCGTGAGAATAACCCACCTAGCATGGAAGATACAGACAACCCTAGTTGATACATGAGCTACTCGAGCATACCAAACAGAATTTCATTTGAAGGTTTAGAGTTTGGCACATACAAATTTACTTGGAATGGCAGGTAGATACCGCATAAAGGAAGGTATGGTGGACTCATATGGAATAACTTTGGGGTTTATGGAAGTGGATGCACAAGTACACGTGAAGGCTAGAAAGAGACTGGGAAGTGACCAACTAGAGAGCGACAACAGTCATGAACATGCATTAAAATTAATCAATACTGATTGCAAGCATGAGTAGGATATAATTCACCATGAACGTAAATATTGTGGAGGCGATGTTGATTTTGTTTCAACTACATGCATGAACATGTGCCAAGTCAAGCCACTCAAATCGTTCAAAGGAGGATACCACCCTATCATACCACATCACAACCATTTTAATAGCATGTTGGCACGCAAGGTAAACCATTATAAACTCCTAGCAAATTAAGCATGGCATGAGCAACTATAATCTCTAATTGTCAATGCAAACATGTTTCATTCATAATAGGATGAATCAGGAACAATGAACTAATCATATTTACAAAAACAAGATAGGTCGAGTTCATACCAGTCATCTCAATCAGTCCATCATATATCGTCATTATTGCCTTTCACTTGCACGACCGAACGGTGTAGATAATAATAATAGTGCATGTGCATTGGACTAAGCTGGAATCTGCAAGCATTCAATACAAGGGAGAAGACAATGTAATATGGGCTCTTGGTTAGATCAACAATAATTCATATGAGAGCCACTCAACATTTTCATCATGGTCTTCTCCTCTCACCCCAAAGAAAAGAAAAGAAACAAAACTATTTACATGGGAAAGCTCCCAACAAGCAAAAGAAGAACGAGAAATCTTTTTGGGTTTTCTTTTAATTATTACTACTACAAGCATGGGATGTAAACTATCTAAAATCTACAACTATTTTTTTGATTTTTCTTAAGGTTTCTCAAACACACAAGAAGAAGGCTTAAAAAGAAATTAAACTAGCCTGGATAGTACAATGAAAAAGTATGAGCACCGACAACTAGAATGAGCGTGTGAACATGAATTTAATGTCAGTGAGAGATACATACTCCCCCAAGATTAGGATTTTGGCCTAAGTTGGCCTATGGCCATGGCTCAAAGCTGCCCTCTCCGGTGTACGGAGGAGTGTCCTTTGGGTGCCACTAGTTGGCAATCTCCTCCGGATCCCACTGATAAACAAATTGTCGATAAGGGTCAAGGGGTGGCTCCGGCTCAGGCTCTGGAGCTGGTGTCAGGCTCCTGTATGCATAAAAGGCCTCCGGCAAAATGAGGTACGTGCCTGAAAATATGTTAAACAAAGAGGGTGCAGGCAAGGTAATAATCTCACAATAATTTTTATCAAATATCAATTTATACTTAAGCATCTTCTTCTTATCTTTAACAATGAAATCATGTGTTGCCATACTCTTATAATCTAGAAAAATAGGGGGCAACAACCTTTTATGTTTCTCATAATGCCTAATAGGTATCCTAAAGTGTGCAGCAAGGCGCAAAGCAAAGATGCCTCCGAAGATGGGGCCCTTTGTACGGTTCAGATTTAATCGTCTAGCAACAATAGTGCCTAAACTGAAAGTGGTATCACGAAACAAAGCTTGGCGCAAAATAACAAAATCAGGAGCACTGAGATTTCCACTGTTCCCGTGACCAATTAAGCATCTACTAGCAAATATTGCAAAGTAATGTAGAACAGGAAAATGTATGCTAGTAATTCTTGCATCAGAAACTTTCCTCGTTTCCCCTACAACAATCATATCAATAAACCCCTCCACATCATTACGATGTGGTTCCTCTATGCTGCCCGCAAAGGGTATCTTACAGACCCGACAAAAATCATAGTGACATCTCCTTAACATCATCATATAAGTGAAATTCCACTAAAGGTGGTGATTTCTTAGCATGAAAGTAAAAATTTTGCACGAAAATATTAGTGAGGAGGAGATACTATTTGCGCTGGTCGCGGAGGAAGTCGATGAGGCCTGCATTCTCAGCCAAATAATAAAAGTCCTCATAAATCCTGGCTGTTCTCAACAACTCATCACAAGGCCATTCGCATGGCCGAACCTCCTAGTGCCAGGGAGATTATATTTGGGCTTCTTATTCTCTTCACTTTGCTTATTGAGGGAGTCCTGGATAAGGGGGTGTTCGGATAGCCGGACTCCTGGACTATGAAGATACAAGATTGAAGACTGCGTCCCATGTCCGGAAGGGACTTTCCTTGGCGTGGAAGGCAAGCTTGGCGATACGGATATGCAGATCTCCTACTATTGTAACCGACTTTGTGTAACCCTAACCCTCTCCGGTGTCTATATAAACCGGAGGGTTTTAGTCCGTAGGACAACATACACAACAATCATACCATAGGCTAGCTTCTAGGGTTTAGCCTCTCCGATCTCGTGGTAGATCTACTCTTGTACTACCCATATCATCAATATTAATCAAGCAGGACGTAGGGTTTTACCTCCATCGAGAGGGCCCGAACCTGGGTAAAACTTCGTGTCCCTTGCCTCCTGTTACCATCCAGCCTAGACGCACAGTTCGGGACCCCCTACCCGAGATCCGCCGGTTTTGACACCGACATTGGTGCTTTCATTGAGAGTTCTTCTATGTCGTCGCCATTAGGAAGGATGCCTCGCCCCGTCTTTAAAGATGGCACCGTTGCTAAGGGAGCTTTGGCTGTCGGCCAAACCCTCCGGCTAGGTGGTTTTCTTATGACGCCTGTTCGGCTTCTGTGCCGATGATGACTTCTTGAGCCATCAAAAACAATCTTCATGTCAGCTCGGAAATCGCCGAGCAGTTAGATCCAATGGAGCTATCCTCCATAAATGAGCTCTTGGATCGCTTCCCGCCCTGGGAGTCGCTACGGATTATGACCAGATTAGGCCTAAACCCGATCTGAGAGAGATTAACTCTCCCCAAGTCACCCATCATGTCGCCATGGTAGAGGGACAGTGTGGCGACCCTTCATCTATCTTAAGGACTCGCTACGTCCGGATTCCCGATCCCTCCAAGCCGGATACCCGCGGAAGGGAGGATATCACTCAAGACCTGAACTTAGAGTCAGGCGACGGGCTGGATTCATTGGACAACATCCAGGAATCCAAATTTTCGAGTTCGGAAATTCCTCGGCCTCTGAGCCTCATATGGGGTGAGGCTTCGGATTTAATTCCACCCACCCACCCCAACATAAGCGATCTATCCAAAATCAGGCAAAAGCCCGATGAAACAGTACATCATTACTTGGCTAGATTCCTCCTGGTTAAGAACAGGCTAAGGGACTACCGCGAGGAAGACGCAATCTCAATCTTCTGCAATAATTGCACGGACAAGGGAATACTCAACGCCATAAGTCGCCAAGATATTACACACTTTGCTGACTTGGCATCCATTGCATGAAAGTACTGTGTGATGGAAAGCGCCTGGAAAACCGAAATCAAATTTTGGGACAATCCGGCCCTGAATACAAACCCAGTCCGAAATAAAAGGGTGCACCATCGCCAGACACCCGGGTCAAGCACTAAAAAGCAAAAACCCTCTACAGGGCATGGAACCGTACTAGAAGGATGGCTCAATGGACCCTGTAAAATTCACAGTACAGAGGACGCCACACCAACTCACGGCCTCAGAGCATGTTGGATACTCCGGCAGGTGGCCAAAATTGGCAAAAATCTCCTAATTCCGGAGGCCATAGAAAGCCACCCCAGAGACACCAATATGGTATTAACAGTCTTCGAGACTTTCGCATCAAATAATATGCGAAAAAGGACACTCTGCAGCCTTGCCGAAGTCTACCAAGTAGCAACAATAGACCCATGGAGTGTCACGGCTATTACATTTAACGCTAGTGATGAACCTAAATTCCGAACAGCCCGAGCACCAGCCGCATTGGTCCTCAGTCCAATAGTGGACGACTTTCGTCTTACCAAGGTACTCATGGACGATGGCAGCGGATTGAACCTCATTTATGAGGAAACCCTTCAAAAAATGGAAATAGACTGGAACCGCATTGAGCGAAGCAGCACAACCTTTATAGGAATAATCCCCAGTCGGGAAGCGCGCTATACAGGAAAAATCACACTAGATGTGGTGTTCGGCACGCCGGATAATTACAGGACCGAAGAGGTCACGTTCCATGTGGCTCCGTTCAGCAGCGGTTATCACGCTCTGCTAGGGCGGGAATCGTTTACAATCTTCCAAGCAATACCCCATTACGGGTACATGAAGCTCAAGATGCCCGGGCCTAACGGGATCATCACTCTCGCTAGTGATCCGGACATAGCACTCCGCGCCGAAAACAAGACAGCCGCACTGGCCCTCGAGGCACTATCCGAAGCCCTAGCGGCTGAGGAACTGACTGCACTGCGCTCTACGGTGAATAGGGATGATGTGGTACTCGACAAAAGATCCAAGTCCACCTCCTTTAAACCGGTGGACGAAATAGTCAAATTCCAGGTCCATCCAACGGACCCCAATAAAACAGCTTCCATCGGGGCACAATTAAACCCTGATGTAGACGCCGCACTGCGAGAGTTCCTACGAGAGAACTGGGACATTTTCGCCTGGCACCCTTCAGACATGCCAGGAATCCCACGCAGGCTGGCTGAGCACAGCTTAAATATCCAAGCAGGATTCAAACCTGTCAAACAGGCTCTTTGGCATTTTTCCGAACCTAAGAGACAGGCCATGGGAGAGGAGCTAGCAAAGCTATTGAAGGCCGGATTCATGAGAGATATAAAACATCCGGACTAGCTAGCAAACCTGGTGATGGTACCAAAGAAGGACAAATCCTGGCGCTTGTGTGTTGATTTTAAAGACCTTAACAAGGCTTGCCCAAAGGATCCCTTCCCCCTCCCCCGCATGATCAAATTATTGACGCTACCGCAGGACACGATTCGTTGTGTTTCCTCGACGCATATTTCGGCTACCATAAAATCAAGATGGCAGAACCATACCAAGCCGCAACGGCATTTATCACACCATACGGCCCATTCTGCTTCAACACGATGCCCTTCGGGCTCAAAAACGCCGGCGCAACATATCAGCGCATGATTCAGACATGTCTGGCAAGCCAGATCGGCAAAACAGTGGAGGCATATGTAGATGACATGGTCGTCAAAACAAGACATGTCGAATCTCTAGTAGACGACTTGAGGCTCACATTTGATAACCTCCGAATATACGACATCAAGCTCAACCTGAAAAAATGCGTTTTCGGCGTTCCAGCTGGAAAGCTCTTGGGCTTCATTGTATCCGGTAGAGGAATTGAAGCAAATCCAGCCAAGATCCAAGCTCTGTCGCAACTGGATATCCCAAAGGACCTCAAACAAATACAAAAGTTAACCTGATGCGTGGCGGCTCTAAGCCGCTTTATCTCCCGCTTGGGAGAAAAGGCCCTACCCCTTTACTGCCTCCTTCGGCGCACCAACACTTCAAATGGACGGATGCAGCCACGGCCGGACTCGATGAAATAAAAGCCATGCTGGCAACAAACCCAATCCTGGCCGCGCCAAACATTGGCGAACCAATGCTATTATACATTGCAGCAACACATCAGGTTGTAAGCGCAGTGCTCGTCGTCAGCCGAGAAGCAGACGGACACAAATTCCCCCTTCAAAAGCCGGTCTATTATGTGTCCATGGTCCTCACTCCCTGCAAATCACGGTATCCACATTATCAAAAGATCGCGTACACGGTATTCATGGCATCTCGGAAGCTACGACACTACTTTCAAGAGTGTTCAATAACAATAGCCATGGAAGTACCACTTAACGATATTATAAACAACCGTGATGCAACGGGCCGAATTGTAAAATGGGCCATTGAGCTCCCCCTGTTCGACATAACTTATAAGCCACGGCGAGCCATCAAGTCGCAAGTCTTGGCCGACTTCATCGCAGAATGGACGGAGGCCGAACTCCCTAAAGAGTACGGCACATATTCAAATTTGATCATGCATTTCGACGGCTCCAAGATGTTGGCCGGACTAGGGGCTGGCGTCGTTTTGACGTCCCCCACAGGAGACACAGTTCAATACGTACTCCAGATCATGTACACGGACTCCAACAATTCAGCCGAATATGAGGCCCTTTTACATGGTCTCCGGATGGCAGTATCCATGGGCATTCAACGCCTAGAGGTGCGCGGGGACTCGAACCTCGCAATATCCCAAATAAATGGAGACTTCGATGCCAAGGATCCAAAAATGGCAGCTTACCGCAACGCCGTCCTAAAAATGTCAGCTCGGTTTGAGGGGCTTGAATTTCACCATATAGCCTGGGAAAATAATCAGACGGCAAATGTCCTGGCACGCATCGGTGCAAAACGCGATGTAGTCCCCCTCAACATCTTCTTCGAAAGGCTATTCAAGCCATCCATAGTATGGGAAGGGGAGCCGAACAATAACAGCCCAAACCCAACCGCACTGCCCGACACCGAACATTCTGACACAATCGGAGGCTCTGCCAATGAAATAACACCTTCAACCCACGTAATAATGGCCGTTATCGCCTCGTGGACAGAACCATTCCTTGCCTGCCTTACAAGGCAGGAACTGCCCGAGGACCAAAATGAGGCACACTGCATAGTGCGGTGATCTAAAGCCTGCAGAGTCCACGAGGGAGAGCTTTATAAGAAAAGCACTACCGGAGTCCTTCAAAGGTGCATCTCCGAAGAGGAGGGGAGGAACCTTTGGGCTGAAATTCATGCCGGACTGGGCGGTCATCACGCTGCAGCTCGGTCCCTTGTAAGCAAGGCCTTCCGTACAGGCTTTTATTGGCCGATGGCCCGGGCAGACGCTCAGGACTTAGTCCAACGATGCACCGGTTGCTAGCTCTTTGCAAACCAAAGCCATATGCCACCCACCGCCCTCCAAACTATCCCCATTACTTGGCCCTTTGCAGTCTGGGGGCTTGACATGGTTGGACCCCTTAAAGGCAGAACCCACAAGCAAAAATACTTACTGGTCATGGTGGATAAGTTCACCAAATGGATAGAAGCCAAGCCTGTTAAGACGGCCGAACCCGGACCGGTGATAGACTTTATATCCGGGGTTGTACACCATTACGGCGTCCCCCACAGCATCATCACTGATAACGGCATGAACTTCACGGCCGACGAGGTAAAACTCTGGTGCAAAAACATGGGCATCAAGCTCGATTATGCTTCCGTCTATCACCCACAAACTAACGGCCAGGTCGAACGTGCAAATGGTCTTATCATGAGCGGCATCAAACCCAGATTAGTGCGGTCCCTCAAGGAATCTAACACGCACTGGGTAGAGGAGCTCAACTCTGTACTCTAGGGGCTGTGGACCACACCGAATCGCACCACCGGATACACACCATTCTTTATGGTGTACGGTGGAGAGGCAATTTTGCCTTGCGAAATAATTCATGACTCACCTCGAGTGCGCATGTACGAATAAAGAGAAGCCAAGCTCGATCAGCAGGACAGCTTGGACGCATTGGAGGAGGAGCGTGATGTGGCAAAAGCCCGTTCCGCATTCTACCAATAGCAGGCTCGAAGATACCAAAGCAGAGAAGTACGGGCCAAAAATTACAACATCGGTGAATTAGTTCTACGACTACCAGACAAGAAAAAGGACAAACTCAAGCCCAAGTGGGAAGGTCCCTTCATAATTGACCAAGTACTGACTGGTGGAGCGTACCGCCTGCGGGATGCATCGGATAACCGACTCAAGCCGAACCCATGGAACGCAGCCCGTCTCCGAAGATTCTATGCCTAGCGCCGGACTCTGTGTTCGTCTCCTTCCTCTATCCATTTTTTATATATTTTCTGTCTTACATTTCTCTTCCTCTCTCTCTCTTATAGCCTTTAATGGCTCATAAAGTGATGCGATATCCGCGCTCATTAAACTTGGGGGCTTCTTTAAACAGAAGCTTATTCATACGGGCTTCATGTCCAACACATGTGTCATACTTCCGCATGTACCTTTTATGTCGGTGTACTAGATTAGGGGTACCCTAGTACCCCGAACTTGTGCACGGGCAGTTGTAGCACCCCGCGGCAAAGGCTTGCCGGGTGATCGCCAAGATCCCCCAAGATTCCTTTGGAGCCACCCAAGAACAAAGTATTTAAGCTTAGGAGACAAGACCCCGGCAAGAGGAGCTTGCCGGGAAGGCCAACCAAGGCACTCCAATGAACTTGCCGCGACGCGCCACGCGCTCCGGCAAGGCAACAAGACCCCGGCAAGAGGAGCTTGCCGGGAAGGCCAACCAAGGCACTCCAATGAACTTGCCGCGACGCGCCACGCGCTCCGGCAAGGCAACAAGACCCCGGCAAGAGGAGCTTGCCGGGAAGGCCAACCAAGGTACCTCGAAGCCCGGTGAGCGACAAGCTTCCGGACCCGACAAGATAACAACAGCGGCAAGGCGCTTGCCGCGGCAGGCGGCCACTCTGCGTCCATGCTCCAGCGCATCCACCAACGTGTCGCTCTGGGGGCCTCTCCGGACGTGCGTGGCGGGAGGCTGTGCAGCCAGCGGTGCGCAGTGGCATGCGAAGATGACAAGATCACCATCGTGGCGAACGGTGGCGCCCCTAACGGTCCTTTTCTGCACTGTTCGGGCGACTCAGACGGGCATTTAATGCCCTTGTCCCCTGCCGTCAGGGTTAGGTAGGGTGCACTGTACAAGCAACTGTATCAACTTCCTCGCTTTTTACGTTTTTACCCTCCTCTGCTTTGCCACCTGTCGGTGACCCCTTTAGCGTATAAAAGGAGGCCCATGCGCAACGTGGGGGAGGTTCGGCTGATAGGTTCAGAGCCTCAGGCAGTTTGCTTCGATCCATCCGTAGCCCAGAGAACATCACACTCTCGCTTTGGAGAGCAAGAACACCAGATAATACAACTAGACAAGCAGCAGTAGGAGTGTTATCTCTCCGGAGAGCTCCGAAGCTGGGTAAACTGCTCGTGTGCCTCACCTCGATCTGCTCTTCGTGTGATCTCCGCCCCCCGCCGAACCGAAAGGGGCCTGGTCCGCCGGCCCCATAGGTGTTCGAGGATCAGTCTCCCCGACATCTTTAGCGCGCCAGGTAGGGGGCGTCGAGATTGTGTGAACCTGATCCGGTGTTCACACGAGCTAGATCTTCATTCCCTTCATCAACATGCCACCGAAGAAGAAGACTTCGGCAGCAGCCGCTCCGTCCACGTCATTTCCGCCACCGTTGGAGCAAACGGGTGGTGGAGTGGACGTCGGCGGAAGAACAGCCGTCGATGAGGGTGCTCACAGTGCTGCCAAGTCCAAGGACAAGGCTGCACAAACCTCGGCGACTGTACATGTTCCGCGCCACTCTCGGGAGGCGCAAGATCAGCAGCACCATGGCGCTCGCAGCACCATGCGCATGTTAGACCAAGGCCAAGCTGGTGGGTCTCGGGGCGCTCAAGACCAGCATGCATGCCAGCATGCTGGCACGAGTGGGGCGCGGCCGCCTGGACGAGATCCACCTCGACAGCGACTCCACTGCATTGTTGGATCCACGAGCTCGTCGCGATCAGCGCCAAGTTCTTGATGATTGACAACAAGAAGACGCTCGAACCCGCATCGAGCGCCAAAGAGAAGCGCGACGTCAATCCGACAAGCGCGCTGGACCCTCTGTTGACATGCATGCGCCAGGGGAACCAGGCGATCTGCCGTACGCGGTAGGTTGTCCTGCGTTCACTCGTGAGCTGCGGCAAGTCCAGTGGCCCAGTACAAAGAACTTCAAGCCAGACGTACCGGAGAAGTACGACGGCAAGACGCATCCGTCAGAGTTCCTCAGCATCTACACCATTGTGGTGCAAGATGCCGGGGGATGAGATGACAAGATCCTTGCCAACTACTTCCCACTGGTGCTCAAGCCCAATGTCAGATCCTGGCTCATGCACTTGCCGGACAACTCCATATCCTCTTGGGCTGATCTGTGCCATCAGTTTGTCGGCGCCTTTACCGGCGGACACAAGCCTCATGGCCAGGAGAGTGATCTTCATTTGCTCGCCCAGAAGGAAGGAGAGCCCCTGCGCAAGTACATTCAGAGATTCAGTAGCGTGCAACACAACATCCCAGACGTCCACCCTGCCGCGGTGATCAGCGCGTTCCATCAGAACGTGCGGAAACGCAGGATGCGGGAGGAAATGGCGATGTGCAAGATCAGGGACGTCAGTGAGTTATATGCACTGGCCGACAAGTGCGTGCGTGCTGAGGAAGGGAGGAGACTCCCCGGAGAAAATATAGGAGCGGGAGGATCTGACAGTGAAGATGCCGCCTCGACAAGGAAAAACCGGCGGCGGAACAACAGAAGGAGGAAAGGCAAAGAAGTGCTAGTTGTTGAGCAGTCCGGCAATGGTGGCGGCGCCAAGGAAGCCAAAGCTGGTGACTCCGGCAAGGAGGTTGCCGCGGAGGTGGCGGTCGCCGACAAGCAGGACGGCACCAACAAGCAGTATTGCAAGATTCACCGCACCAAGGGCCATGATCTTCAGAACTGCAAGAGGGTCGAGCAGCTCGTTGAGCAACAGAAAGCTGAATACGAGCGGCGCGACAAGGAGAAGGCCTAGGAAGGAGCTGGTGGATCCGGCAAGAAACGCCCCGGCCGAGGGGGACGCCGCGGCAAGGCCAAGCAGCGGCAAGGAGACAGACCTCCTCGCGTCCGCGACAAGGATGAAGATGACGGCGACGATGAAGATATGGATGATGAGGAGACCGATGAGCAGGAGTTCCAGAAAGCTACAGAGGTCCTGTGCGTTGATGGTGGTGCTTCTCTGCATGCCTCGCACCGCCAGCTCAAGCAGGGGATGCGGGAGGTTAATGCAGCAGAACCACCCGTCGAGTCACACAGGCCTCTGAAATGGTCCAGCACGCCTATCATCTTTGATATTGAGGACCACCCGGATCGCATAACTGCGGTCGGGTGCTTGCCGATGTTGGTTTCACCAACAATCCGCAACCTCAAGGTCACTAAGATGCTAGTTGACGGCGGGGCCGGTTTGAACTTGATCTCCTCCATGGTGCTCCAGAAGCTCCAGATCCCTGACAGCGAGCTCGAAGAGACCGGCACATTTCAAGGAATCAACCTGGGAAGGAGCAAGCCAAAGGGAAAGATCACGTTGCCGGTAACATTTGGCAGTGAGCTGAACTTCAGGACTGAGAGGGTCACGTTTGACGTTGCTGACTTTCCATTACCTTACAATGGAATCCTTGGCCGTCCAGCACTCGCCAAGTTCATGGCAGCCTCTCACTATGCGTACAACGTACTGAAAATGCCAGGCCCAATAAGTGTCATCTCTGTCCCTGGCGACAAGAAGGATGCTCTTATCTGTGCCAACAAGATCTACCGGGAAGCAGCAGCCGCAGCAGAACGAAGGACACTTGCCGCTGAAGCTCCCGGGGGGGAAGAAGAAGACCAAGTCCGGCAAGAGCTCTGATGCCCACTCCGGCAAGCGCACCTCTTCGGAGTGCTGCGCTACCGTCGAGGACGCACCATCGAGCTCCACCGGCAAGTGGAAGAAGACGATGGCAGCTCCACCTGAGACCAAGAAGGTGTCCGCCAAAGAGGATGGCACTGGTGGTACCTTCACCATCAGCGCCACTCTTGACCCCAAATAGGAAAGCGCGCTCGTTGCTTTCCTGCGGGCGAATATCGACGTGTTTGCATGGCAACCGTCTGATATCCCCGGTGTTCCCAGGAAAGTGATTGAGCACCACCTTGCCGTCTGTCCTCATGCGTGGCCCGTCAAGCAGAGAGTCAGGAAGCAGGCAGTTGAGCGCCAAGAATTCATCGCAGAAGAAATCAAGAAGTTGGAAGCAACATGCCTTGTCAGAGGAGTACTCCATCCCACGTGGTTGACCAATCCTGTTGTTGTGCGCAAAGCTAACGGGAAATGGAGACTTTGTATTGACTTCACTGATGTTAATAAAGCTTATCCCAAAGACCCATTTCCCTTGCCGCGTATTGACCAGATTGTTGACTCCACAGCCGGATGTGATTTGCTTTCATTTCTTGATGCATACTCAGGATATCATCAGATCTTCATGGCAGAAGAAGATGAAGAGAAAACCGCATTTATCACCCCGTGTGGCACATACTGCTTCGTACGGATGCCTTTCGGTTTGAAGAATGCTGGTTCAACATTCGCAAGGGTAGTTCACCATGCTTTTGAGCCACAAATAGACAGAAATGTGGAAGCTTACATGGATGACATAGTGGTCAAGAGCAAAAGCAAGGCGACCTTGATTCAAGATTTAGACGAAATATTTGCAGACCTGCGCAAGATCAACCTCAAGCTTAACCCCGAGAAGTGCGTGTTTGGAGTCCCTTCCGGCAAGCTTCTCGGGTTCTTCGTGTCTCAGTGGGGAATTGAAGCCAATCCCGACAAGATCAAAGCCATCGAACAGATCGAAGCACCAAAGCGCGTCAAGGATGTACGAAGGCTTGCCGGTTGCGTGGCTGCTCTCAGCAGGTTTATCTCTAGATCTGTTGAGCGCGCCCTGCCATTTTTCAAAATTTTGAAAAAGGCAGGTCCAATGAAATGGACTCCAGAAGCGGAGGCTGCGCTGCAGGACTTGACGAGATACCTGTCCTCCACTCCAACGCTTGTCGCACCTAAGCCGCAAGAAAAGTTGCTGCTGTATATAGCAGCAACCAATCAAGTGGTTAGTGCTGCATTAGTGGCGGAGAGGGAGGCAGATGATGAGCCAGCAACCACGGCAGATCCATCCAGCGACAAGCAGGGGGCTTCGTCGACAAGCTCTGGTCCTGACAAACATGAGTTTGCGCAGGAGCATGATAAGATGCCAAGGAGAATGGTGCAGCGCCCAGTTTACTTTGTCAGTTCCCTTCTACAGGGGGCTAGATCAAGGTACTCTGGTGTGCAGAAGTTGCTTTTCGGCCTCCTCATGGCCTCAAGAAAGCTGCGCCATTACTTCCAAGCACATGAGATCACAGTCGTCACTCGCTTTCCGCTGAAGAGGATACTGCAAAATCCAGAAGCAACAGGCAGGATTGTTGAGTGGGCGCTGGAACTGTCAAGCTTTGGCCTCAAGTTTGAGAGCACCTCAACTATCCCAAGCAGAGCATTGGCAGAGTTCATAGCAGAGTGGACGCCAACCCCAGATGAAGAAATTCCAGAAACGAGCATCCCCGTCAAAGAAGCAAACAAAGAGTGGCTGATGTACTTTGATGGTGCCTTCTCGCTGCAAGGCGCCGGTGCAGGCGTGCTGCTTGTCGCACCCACCGGAGAGCACCTCAAGTACATAGTCCAGATTCACTTTCCCAAGGAGCAAGCAACCAACAATACTGCAAAGTATGAAGGATTGCTTGCCGGTCTCCAAATCGCAGCAGACCTTGGGATCAAGAAGCTCATTGTCAGGGGTGACTCACAGCTTGTCATCCGACAACTGAACAAGAACTACCAGAGTCCGTTGATGGAAGCGTATGTGGATGAAGTGAGGAAGCTAGAGGAGCACTTTGACGGCCTACAAATGGAGCATATCCCAAGAGCTCAGAATGATATTGCTGATGGCCTGTCAAAGTGCGCCGCACTAAAGTTACCTATGGAACCAGGGATCTTTGTGCTTAAGTTGACTCAACCATCCGTAACACCATCAACTGGACAAAGCAAAAAGAGGAAGTTGGTTTCTGGTGACTACTTTCCGGCAGAGCTCCCCGAAGCCGCCGCCAAGAAAGTCCCCAAGATCAACACCACAGATGCTGAGGGGCAGTCTGCTCCGGCAAGCCTTATGGTTTGTTCCCTTGAAGCAGACGCTCCCGATAAGTTTTGCTCCAGCAAGCTTGCCGGGGAACACCAAGCTCCGGCAGGGCCGCAAGTCCTTGTCGTAGAAGCAGATGTTCCTGCAGCAGCAGATGTGCCTTTAGTCCTTGTTGTCGAGCCACAGGCTCCAGCATGGGCACAGTAGATTGTCCGTTTCCTTCAGACAGGAGAACTTCCCAAAGAGCAAGAAGAAGCGGAAAGAGTAGCCCGGCAGTCAAGTATGTACCAGTTTGTCGATAGCATACTGTACAGAAGAAGACTCAACGGTGTGAAATTGAAGTGTATTCGCCGGAAAGATGGACAAAAGCTGTTGGCAGAGATACATGGAGGCATATGTGGCCACCACATAGGCGCAAGAGCACTTGCCGGCAAAGCTTTCCGGCAAGGTTTCTTTTGGCCGACAGCCCTCCAGGATGCAACTGCACAAGTAACCAAGTGTGAAGCGTGCCAGTTCCACTCCAAACAGATACACCAGCCAGCTCAAGCTCTCCAGACAATCCCTTTATCCTGGCCATTTTCGGTCTGGGGGCTCGATATCCTCGGCCCCTTCCCCCGAGCTGTCGGGGGCTTTGAGTACTTGTACGTCGCAATCGACAAGTTCACAAAGTGGCCGGAAGTGCAGCCAGTGAGGAAGGTGACAACACAGTCAGCAGTCAAGTTCTTCAGGTCAATTGTTTGCCGTTTCGGGATCCCTAACAGGATCATCACCGACAACGGCACGCAATTCACGAGCCGCACCTTCATGCAGTACGTCCAAGACCTTGGCGCCAAGGTCTGCTTCGCTTCTCTTGCTCATCCGAGAAGCAACGGTCAAGCAGAGAGGGCAAATGCTGAAGTGCTGCGCGGGCTCAAGACCAGAACTTTCGACAGGCTGCACAGGTGCGGAAGGAACTGGATCGAGGAGCTGCCGGTGGTTCTTTGGTCGATCAGAACGACGCCAAATCGAGCCACTGGCCAGACACCTTTCGCTCTAGTCTATGGAGCAGAGGCAGTTCTCCCCATGGAACTCGTATACGGGTCACCTCGAGTGCTCGCTTATGATGAGCTTGAGCAAGAACAGGTGCGGCAAGACGACGCGCTGCTCCTTGAGGAAGATCGTCTTCAGGCTGCTGTACGAGCTGCTCGATACCAGCAAGCTTTGCGTCGCTATCATAGCCGCAAAGTTAAAGCCAGAAGCTTCGAGGAAGGTGACCTTGTTCTTCGGCGCGTTCAATCCGCCAAGAATTCCAACAAGTTGACGCCGAAGTGGGAAGGCCCTTATCGGGTGAGACGAGTCACAAGGCCTGGCGCTGTCCGCCTTGAGACCGAAGATGGCATTCCAGTGAGTAGCTCCTGGAACATAGAACATCTTCGTAAGTTTTTCCCATAAGGCGCGGTTGCCGGAACCCGTTCCGGCAACCACCTTCTGTACAAGTCTTGCCGCTGATGCATGTAATGCTTTGTACAAAGCCGGGCGCAGATCCCGTGCATAAGTAAAACCCTATGTGCTCCGCACAGCCTGTCCATTTCATGCGTTAATTCCTTTCTTGCATGCAATTATCTGACACTTTGTGCAGCACCTACATCCGGTAAGCAGTAACAAGCCGAAGAGCTACATATTATTATTTTCTCTTCTTTCTTTTTATTTTAAAGGAAAAGAAGGTTCTCCCACACACAAGTTTGCCGGGGGGAAAGGAGAAGATTCTGGTATGAGCCAGGCGTCGTTCAAGCGAAGACTTGCCTTACCGGGAAGCAAATAACAGAAAAGCTAAGTTGCCAAAGTTTGAGCAATCACATTTTTAAATTTTTGAGTTATCTTCCTTGAACGACCCTGCTTTGTATGGAAAACCTGTGCGCGGAGGAACCAACTCGTGGCTAGTTGCGCCCTTACTTTGTTTCGAGTCCGCTCAACAGCTTAAGCGTGCTGCATCTAGTCACGACAAGGTTTCTTGTCGGAAGCAGCGCCGCCAGCAGGCTGCTGAAGTTCCGCACTCAGTGCTCGCGGCTCGGGCGCCTGCGCCGACAAGTTCCCTAGAAGCATAGGGTGGAAACATACAAAGGAAGGAATCTAGTAAAGGAAATAACATTGCAATTGATAACAGAAATAAAGTTATATTACAAAGATAACTTGTCGCAGCTCTAACAGACTGTTTTCATAACATGATTAGCAGCGACAAGGAAAAAGAAGAAATGGGCGGCCTAATCTACGCGCCCGCCCTCAACTCGCTTGATCTCGCTCACCTTGTCCACAATGGGTGCGACAAGGGCCTTGAGTGCATCCAGATCAGCGTCAGGCGGCAAGGATCGGAGGACGTTGGTGAAGCTGAGGCCTGGGTTGCGAAGGCCACCTTCATCAGCACCTTCTGGAGAACCCCAGCACAGATTTTGCGCGACTCGTCGGCCAGCTGCTTCGGGATCCTCTCCCGGAGCCGCTGGAGTGCCGTCGCCACGCCCTTGAAGAATAGGCTAAGCTTGGCGCTGGGTTGAAGGCTCTCGTCGGAAGGATACCCAAAGTCCTCCATCCCCAGCTGCGCCAGCTCCTCGTTGATGACGGCGGCAGTGTTCACCAGGCCCTCGGTCCAGTGCTCCACCGTGTCTCTGAACGAGTTCTGGGTAACTGCAATGCTCTCCAGCAGCGCAGCGTCAGCCTTGACCTTCTCCGCCAAGGTCTTCTCCTGCTCCTTGGCGGCCTCCAGCGTCTGCGTGAGCGTGGCCAGCTTCAGCTCCAGGTCTGCTTTGGAATCCTTGGCGGCGCTGAGCTCCTTGCCCCTCTCAGCGAGAAGGCCTTGCAGCTCACCATGGGCGGCAGCATCCTTCTCGCGCTCACGCTTGAGCGCGGCAAGCTCCTCGCCACTCTTCCCAATTTCGGCCTCCAGCCGCGCCACCTTCTCCTCTAGTTCCCTCTTGGCGGCCTCTGCAGTTGCCGCGGCATCCTTTGCCTCCTTGAGCGCCCCGCCAAGTGCTCGCTCGCGCTCGGCGAGCTCTTCCTCGTAGCTGTCGAGGTGGGCCTTCCGCTGCACTAGCTCGCCTTCCCGCGCGGACTGCTTCTCGGCAGCAAGTCTTTGTTCCTCCTCAGCCTCGGCCTTCTCGAGAAGAAAGGCCGTGCGCTCCTCGTCTACTCGCTCCCGCTCCTGCGCCAGGGATCGAAGAGCTTCTTGATTTTGTCCCCGGAGCTCCTCCGCACGCTTCTCCATGTCAACTCCCGCCTTCACGACAAGTGCTTCCCGGGAAGCCAGCTTGGCTTGCCGGGTGCGGTAGAGTGACAGCAGCTTCCGCAGCAGCTCCTCCTCCTCAGGCTCGCCGCTGCTGCTGCCGGGCGCGTCAACCAATGACAGCCCAGCAGAGGCGAGCACCTCCCCGTCAAAAGTCTCCCCCTCGACTGGCGCCCTGGAGCTCTACGCCCAGGGTAGCTTGATGAAGATGTTGTCACCGGCCTGCAAGTAGGCGCCGGGCTGGGGCTCCTCGGAGCCCGGCTCCGCGGAAGCGGCAGAGGGTTCGGCGGTCGGTGCAGCGCCCGGCGCTGCTGCGGCCTCAGGGTCGTCAGTGCGATCGCCCGATCCCTCGCCGGCTTCCGCAACAGCAGCCCCGACGGCCTCCTCGCCGGCGGTCTCATCAGCACCGGCACCTTCCTCGCCGGCGCCCTCTGTCTCCATTGGCTCAGCCGAAGATGGGTCTGAAGAACGAAGAAGGTAGGAAAATCAATCAAAAATTCAAGGAAAGAAAAACAGAAGAAGCAGAACCCAAGGGAAAGTTTTTGGGCAAGTGGATTACCTGCGCCAAGATCTTTAGTTGCGGCCTCGGTCGCCGCAGGATCAGCAGTGCCGTTCCTTGCCGGAGAGTCCCCCCTTTCCGGAGAGCGCTCCCTTGCCGGGGACTCCTCCCTTGGCGGCGCAGTCGAAGCAGGTGGCACTTCGGGACCGGCCTCCGGGCGCTCCTGATGAGGCTGCTCGGCTCCTGCACAAGTCAACAAGCAAGATATCAACAAAGGAAAAAGCACTCAAGCGCACCCGACAGCAGAAGGCTAAACTATGAACTTACGCTAGGGGCTGCGCTGGGGGCTGCTACGAGGAGTGATTGCTGGGTCTGTCAAGGTGGTCTCTGACCCACCTCCTGCCGACGAGATGGGGTCATCCTCGATGACGATCACCGCGGCCTTGGCCCTCTTCGCCGCTCTCTGGGCTAATGTTCTGAAAAGAAAAGAGTCCAGATTGGAGCAAGTCAGATACAAGATATAAATAGCAAGATTGAAGGATTATAAGGGCGCCAAAGAAACTCACTCTTCTTCCTCCTCATCGGAGCTGAGCACGGAAAGATCGAAGTCCGGCCCTCCTCCGGTGCGGCGAGGTGGAGGAGTAGGATCCCTTGCCCGCTTGGCAGGGGCGGTGGTGGTGGCCCGGGAAGATCCCGCTCCAGTTGCCGCTGTTGCGTGAGGCGCTCCCGCGGCAACATTGCTTGCCGCGGTAGAGCGCGTCGCGCGGCTCGGTGGCTGTGGAGCCGGCTGCCGCCCTGCTGCGTCCCCGGCCCTGCGAAGGCGCCTCCTTGGCCGGGCCGGGGGCTCCGCCTGCGGCCAGCTCTCTGAAGGCTCAGCCTCCTCCTCGCCGGCATCGCTCGACTCGGCTTCGGAACCAGCAGGCTCCTCCTCGCCCATGAACTCCGCGCGTTCGGCAAGGTTTGCCGCCTCTGCAGCCTCCGCCTCCTCCACAGTAAACCCAAACACACTCGCAGCAGCTGTGGCCGCAGCCTCTTCCACCCTAGTAGCGATGAGCTGCAGCTCCTCGTCGGTGGTGTCACGGGTGAGGCTCTTATGCTCGTCGGCGCGGACCGGCAATTCCTCCAAGGTGTTGAAGAACGCTCGCACAACGTCGTTCGCAGGCTCTTGCCAAGTTGGGACGATGCCGTGTGAATCGCACAACGGCATCATGGCGCGGATCCGGTCAAGCGAAGAGTTATTGCACAAAGGAACTACGCCCCTCGGCAGTGTGAATGGATGCTGGGGGTCGCGTTTGAATAATTCCAAGAGCATTGCGTCCAACTCCAAGACAGTTAAGTTGTAGTTGAGGCCCGGCCGCAGCCTCATGATGTCCGCTGAATTCTTGAATTCCCAGGCGGGCCTCCTCCTCTCCTGCAGGGGGGCAATGCGGCGGCGGAGGAAATCTGCCCCGACAGCACCTATGGTGAGCCCGGCAAGCCCGAGGCGAAGAATCCTAGTGATGGCGATCTTCAGCCTCTCGTCTTCCGGGGCCATGTTGCTCCAGTCATTGCCGCGCACTATTGGAGTTTGGCGCACGGCGGTGAAGGGCTGCGGATCCTCCTCGATGATCCAACACCACTCCGCTCTCCACTCCTCCCACTTGCTGCGAAGCTCACCCTCCAAGTACGCCTCTTTCTTGCCGACTCTTGAGACCCAGGCAATCCCTCCGGCAAGCGGCTCTCCTCTCTCTACCCGAGGTATGAAGAAGTGGCGGAAAAGGGCTACACTAGGGTGGACTCCGACAAAGTTTTCGCACAAGTGTGCGAAAACTACCATGGTCAAGACAACATTGGGGGTGAAGTCAAGGAGGCGGAAGCCTACGTGTTCATAATGTCACAAAAGAACTCCGAGAAGGGCGGGCAGAGCCCGCAGTAGAAGAATAGCGGGAAGAACGGGTACCCATTTGGAGCCGACTCCGAGGCAGCGGCCGGGAGTACCCTCGTGCGCGGATGCGCACGCGTCTCCGTCGCCCAAAAGAGGTAGAAGTACTCCCTCAGCTCCTGCACGCCGAGCTGGGGGGTGAAGATCGCCCGCTCCTTCCGCAGCGC